>NC_050187.1:32675885-32693385 GCF_008315115.2 Sander lucioperca
AAGGACTACTAGCCAGTCAGAAGCAGAGTATGAGGGCGTGCCACGCTAGCAGCTAGGCGAGCATTATAACGTGTGTTCCAAAGTGACCACGTTTGTCTCTGAAGTAAAGGCTGGACTACAATAGAGCTGTTTGGAGCAGTTTGTGAACAGTGTTTTTTGACTTTGGAAGCTTATTACATGCACAAAAAAGATATAACACAATAAAGGAAAGGGAAAACGCCAAAAAGCATAACATGAGCACTTTAATGTGATCGGTAGTTTTCCGTTTCATGCCAAGTTGCCACATTGGTCCATTAGGGCGGCTGTGGCTCAGGTGGTAGAGCCGTCGCCTACCAAACGGAAGGTTGGTGGTTTGATACCTGGCCCTGCAGTCCCATGTCGAAGTGTCTTTGGGCAAGACGCTGAATTGCTCCTGATGCTGTGCCGTCAGTGTGTGAATTTTTATCTGATGAGCAGGTGGCGCCTTGTGTAGCAGCCTCAGCCACAGTGTCTGAATAATGGTGAATAGTGCCTGTGTGTTAAAGTGCTTTCAGTAGTCGTTAGGACTAGAAAAGCGCTAAATAAGTCCATAGTGTGTAAGTCCATTTACATTTAGTGGATGTAACACTATTCTGCTGCACTTTTGCACCCTTCAGTTTTTTGCACATTTAAGTTATAGCAGCAAGTTTTAACTCCAACTCTGTTCCTGTGATCGTTTGATACACTCGCACACGCTTATTTGATTTAGTGCTTCCACCTGAAATATATGCGTCTCCATTACAGGGCATATAAGAGAATAAAATAAACATGAACTCAAACTCCCAGCATTAGCGAAGAATAATATTGTAAACATAAATCTAAAGTGTACTTTTCAGGACTTGAACTAATCTTGTCAGCCTTATTCTTTAAAATATGAATGTGCTGTTTATTTGGCCTAAATCTTCCAGCTTAGAAGATATTTTCCACAACATTGAATGTTGTGTACATCTTGAATAAGAAGCTGTCATTGGCCCCGTGGATGTTTGGACTCTCTCCTTTCCTGAGACTTGATGTAGTTTTAAACTGTGTCCTTTCATGTCTATGCATGTCTATGTGTGTCCTGGTTTGGGCTGTGCACAGGCACTAGGCCTCGCAACATTTGCTACCGAGCTGCAAGGAAACCATATGAAACCTGAATAATAATAACATTACAACAATTCCATTGGCTATTTTTGCGCTAATAGCCTTGAACTTGGTGCAGTTCGTGCTGCAACGCCGCCAACAACAATATACATCTTGGCTGCTGCTGTGGTTTTTAACTTGGGGTGGCAATGTGCAGTGGTGGTTCTAAGGGGAGTAGCCCAGTGCCCCTGTAATATTCAGTCACAACCCCCCCTCTGGCCCCTCTAACTGTGGCAAATATTTTCATATATTTTCAACCCAATTTATTATTCATGTGCCGTTATAAATCAAATGTAGGTCAATTAAACGTCTCATTTGTCTGACGTCCTGTTGTGTTATTATAACCCCCCCAACAAAGCACAAGTAGACTTTATATTTCACAATGACAATGTTCACAATGTTTTCCGTCAGATCGTTTATAGATTTTAACGTTTCCGACCGCACTTGAAGGCAGCTTTGTTTCACAGGAGAGAGAGAAAGTAAAGAGACGAGCGAGACATAGCGAGTGCTTTGCTGTTGCAGGAAACATTCAGCTATTACACAAATTTCCGCGCAGTTCAGTGCTTGTGTTATGTTTTTCACCCTCATAGTGTGTCAACTTTCTTGTGGCAGCGATAGAGGCAGTGATGTTTCCTGTTAACTGTACGGGATTCTCAGACCGCCTCAAAACGTAGCTCAAAGCACACTGACGAGTCTGATCTCCGGTTACATGATTGGCCACCGCAACGTGACGTCGGGTTGCGTTTCTCCAAAAGTTGAGTCTGTCTCACCTTTTTTTTGAGTGTCCTCCCTGCGGCACCCCCCGCCTCAGCCTAAACACCCTACAACCATTCAAAATGAATGGAAAGACTGTGTTTTTGCTGGACTGTCGGACAGCCAACGCAAGCAGTGTGAACGCAGCCTTAAGGCCTTTGCGCACCTTTCTCACATTTTTGAATCTGAAATTTGCGTGCAAAATTTTTGGATGTTAAAGCAACACTATGTAACTTTTAGCTGCAGCTGTAGTTCCAATGTGACAACCTGTAGGGGGACCGTAGCGGGAAAAGTTACATAGTGTTGCTTTAAATGATAAAAAACGACCTCACGTTGTGTAATTCATGTTTACACACTGCCTCCGAAGATTTCGTCCATCATAAAAACATTCAGAACGGGTTCGAATTTCTGCATTTTTTCGCATCCGTAGCAAACATTTTGATGTGTTTTAACAAAGAGAAGGTATGAGCCTATCCAGAAATGCAGCACAGAAAGACGCTGGCAGAGTGCAACGTATCATTTCATAACTCAGACAGTCTGCTGTCAAGATGGTAGGCTAATATACAGCTAATATACATGATGATGAGGAGAATGGAAGAAGGGAATACGTGTATATAATGTGAATAGTACTAACTATGACTATGATGAATAGTGTAGTGATGGAGACAGAGAGCGAGGGCTGCACACCTCCTTCAGGTAGCCGCGTTGCCAAACGCAAGAAGACGCAGGCAGAGAGGACAGAGAGAGAGGTAACTGTCAAGGGGGAAGCGAGGGATGAAGTGAAGGAGAAGGAGAGAGAGGCAGAGCGACAACAGCGTCACATTTTGTATTGTTTTTGCGAAGAATTTCACAACAGAATAATTAATACGCATCGGACTCAGTGTGCATGATTTCTGTGTGTGACGCATTTTTAGGAAGACAGATGCGAGAAAACACATACGGAAATTTCAGACTCAATCTGCAAGGACCTTTAGGGCCCTATTTTAATGATCTAAGCGCACGGCGTGAAGCGCCTGGCGCAGGTGCGTTTAGGGCGTGTCCAAATCCACTTTTGCTAGTTTGATGGCGGAAAAAAGGGTCCGTGCGCCGGGCGCATGGTTCAAAAGGGTTGTACTTAGTGTCTTCATTAATTCATAGGTGTGTTTTGGGCGTAACATGCAATAAACCAATCAGAGATCATCTCCCATTCCCTTTAAAAGCCAGGCGCGTTTGGACCTTGGGGCATTGCTATTATGATGGAGGATTTGCACCGTAATATTTTTATTTGTAATCTTTTGCATGTGTGTGTGCTGCTGCGCTTCCCTGTGTGTGTGTGTGTGTGTGTGTGTGTGTGTGTGTGTGTGTAACAAGCATAGTGTGCGCGCGCTGTGCACGAGCCTAGGAACATTTTACTAATACGCTGTTAAAATAACAATGAAATGCTGTGCTATTGACTTTAGACCAGGTTTTTGTTGGTCAATGGTGCGATCACTTCCCGCTGCCTCAAGATAGCAATGCGCCAAAAATGCACCTGAACACACCTCCCTGTAAGACCAGCACGCACATGGGCGCAAAGATGGGCGCAGGTGCATTTGCTATTTAAACGACGTGGGCGCTGGACGGGAAATTGACAACTGCGTCGGTCTTAAACTAGCAAGGACATTTGCGCCGGGCTTTGCGCTGCGCCAGGTGCAAGATAGGGCCCTAAGTCTTTTGTAGAACCCAACTTATGGAGGGTTCGTGGTATGTAACACTTGTGCTTAATATATATGGGTACCCCTAAAATGGGATGTAGCCCCAGCCTGGCCCCACCATTTGAAATGGTCTAGAACCGCCACCGGCAATGTGTGTCTGTCGGTCAGTCAGTCTACCAGTCTACCACTTCAGACTGAAATATCTCAGCAAATATTTATATGTTCAGCTGTTGTTCAAATCCATCAGGAAACTGACTGACAGAGGGGCTCATTTGAACACAAAGCAAAGTTTGTTGGGCATTCATAGAGCGCTCTTGTGTTCAAACCTACTGGCAAACAACTGATATTCTTTTCAGAATAAATATTTTCTTTGGTTGTGAAACTCAAACTCGTTTAATGCAGGAAGTGCTCGGTGTTGGTGTGCAGGTCGAGATTACCTCAGCGTCCTTCTACAGGTGCTATTATCTGTCTGTTTGGACTCCTCCGTCATAATATCATTGTTAACCAACTGCAAACACGCAGCTGGTCCCACAAAAGCAGCACGCTGCTCGAATCATAACACCATTGTGATGGACGGAGGTTCAGTGCAGGTTTGGGCTGTTTGCTCCCAGAAATAACCGGGATGGAAGAAAAGCAGGTCTTCTTTCCGGTGTTTTCTCCTCACGAATATAAGGTTTGATTTGGTGTTTAGATTCTCTCGTCATGCAACGTGTGTGTGTGTGTGTGTGTGTGTGTGTGTGTGTGTGTGTGTGACTACTCCAGAACAGACACCATATAATTTTACATCATGCTGGGTTTCCGCAGGGTCTTGAAAAGTCTAAAAAAAATCAAAAATTTAAAAATCCAAATTTCAGGCCTTAAAGCTTTAGTGCGTAACTTTTTGATAATAATGAACGTCTGTTACATTCAAGCCGTTGCCAAATGAGTTGCTACAAAGCTAATTAAGACTATCAGCTCCACACAACTCTCTCTGTGTTTCTCAGTATGACTATGTTCAGAAGATTGTGGCGTCCGGTGACTTTCCCGCGTAGAAACTCGAGTGAAGATAATGCCCTCTTCTGAAGAGTCCATCATGTTTTTTAATCCTCCGTGTCCTCCTTGGTTACTAGCAACTTTTTATTCCATGGTGTTGTAGTTCTTTATTTCTTTCTTTTAGTCCAAATATAATTCGCTGTATATGTACAGATCATTATTACTCAGTGTCGCTTTTATTCAATTTGAATGCATTTATTTACTTTGCAAGTACTTTTGTGACTCTGCATTTCATTGTACTTTTATATCATGATATAGGTCTTAAATATTCATTAAGGTCTTAAACACTCACAACTTGCACTACTGTACATACTGTATAGTTATTTATTCTGTATTACCATAGTCATTGCCTATAGTCTGTACATACCTGTAGTAATATACACTCACATAGACACCTATCTATATACTTATATATCATTCATACCTTGCACTCTGTATATACTGTAGCATATGTTATCAATTCATACACATGCTATTTAATATGTATTTAATCACTGCTTAAGCACTTCTGGTTAGACACTAACTACATTTCGTTGCTCTGTACTTGTGACATGTGCAATGACAATAAAGTTGAATCTAATCTAATCTAAAAGGTCTTAAAAAGTCTTAAAGGATAATTCTGGCGCAAAATGAACCTAGGGGTTAATAACACATATGTTTTAATGCTAATCTAATGTGACCAGTTTTAGCCCAAACTGCTAATTAGCTTATAACGCTAGTCGTCGGGGCACAGGTAAAGTAAAAAGAAATCGCTATTTCTATACCGCTAATAAGGCTCAAAATAGCACCACACTTCCACGGTAGCATAATGAGGTTCCCTACATATAAACCGAAGCCTTGAGAACTTTGTAAGTGTACAGACAGTTTATTAAAAAGATAGTTTAGAAAGACAGTACCGTTCGGTATACAGGCAGGCGCCGAATGCCGTGCAACCAGTAACCAGTAACATAGCTCAAGCACGGCGTTCGTCGAACGGTTGACTCGGTACACATGTGTTATTAACCCCTAGGTTCATTTTGCGCCAGAATTGTCCTTTAAATTTGACTTGGTAAAACCTGCAGAAACCTATCATGTAAATTAGTGTATAAGACCAATGGCAAATCAGTGACTGGTGCGATCGTCCAATCAGGTTTGCTTTGCTGAGGTAGTGAAAAACAGAACTGTCAATCAGCTTTTTTTAAAAACCCTAACCCTAAAGCCCACTTTAAGTGACAACTGTCTCAAGTAGAGATGTAACGATGCATCGTGAATGGGTTAAAAATCGATATGAATGTGTAAAGATCACAACCAGTTGAGATAGAAAATGAATCGCAATGCATTTTCTAAACGGCCTAGGGCGTAATCTACTTTTAATATAACTTCAGACGTCGCTATGTCTTCTTAGTTTATTTATTTGAAGATAATATTTTTTTTGTTGATTTTGGTGTGGGATTAGTTTTAGAAAAGTTTGTTTCTTTCTTTTATTCAATTTTGTTTTTTAAGATACAATACTATTTCAGTTGCACCTTTGATAAGAGGACACATCTGTAGTTGTGCACAGTGTATATAAATAAAGGACTGTTTTTCTGTCATTTGTGTGCAGCTCATTCTGCTAAACAAAAATTGTGAGAAAATTGTATCATGAACTTCAAACCGTAAATCCAGTTATGAGTTGAGTGTATATCTTTACATCCCTAGTCTCAAGCCTTGTTGACAACTCAGCAGAGCAGCTCTAGAGATGCAGGAGAAATACATTTGAACCCAAACTGAATAAAGGCCACCTTTGACCTACTTATTACAAACAATAAGCCGGTTTAGGTTGTAATGAGAGGATCTCCCAGAAGCAGAAGCCTGTAATCGTTAAATGAACTGCCTCAATTGTTACTTTAAACACTGGGTTCACTTTCCATTAACTTACAATGACTAAAAACTTTGTTTATACCAAAACAACCTCCACTCTTGTTGGATGGCATCTTTGTTGCAACACGTCAGTTTAACCAAAGAAAACATGCCTGTGTTGAAATTATATATTACACATTATAATGACAAAAGCTTTGACGTGACATGTGGTTGTTTCGGTACCAGTTTATTCCAGTGCTTGATGCATTAGCTGTGTGTGTGTGTGTGTGTGTGTGTGTGTGTGTGTGTGTGTGTGTGTGTGTGCGTGCGCGATAAACACAGACACAGTGTCCCTAGAATGAGCAAACAGGCTGCATAGTAATGAGATATGAATTGTGTATTGTTATGTGTTCAGAAATTAAAGGTCAGTTGAACATGACAGAAGATGGTACAGCCCCCTTTAGTGCTCCACAATGAATCGGGGGGTTTGACACATATTTGTTAATATGTGTCAAACTACAAATCCTATCCTACAGACCAAAGAAAACAATTTTTGTTTGGTACAGGTCCTTGCAAAAAAATCACACTATAATCCTTTTTAAATTTTAATATTTTTCAATGAAAATGACAACAATGATACAAAAATGACACAATGAAACTGGCTTTCAACTTAACACAAATCTATTTGCCTTTCAGTGTGCTACATGTTGTTTTAGTTTAGTTTATTTTGACTTGTTTAGACTACAGTCTAGTGTATTTCAAAAAAAAGAAGGGAGATGCCAGTAATAAGGTGACACCAATCAGCTCAAGAAACACAACAGAAAAAAGCCACATTGTACCTGCTGGTTACTTACAAAGTTTGATTCTTAATGTCATAAACCAAAAAAATGTACACAATACGTAACTTGTGACGCGCAGACATCCAAAACAAAGAGCACACATCCAATTGAGGTTTGGATATAGATATGTGGAGAAAATGGAATAAATAATAAAATAGAACACTTAAAACACACACATAAAAATGTAAAACACAAACAAGATGTTGCATGAAATTAAAGAATGACAGGATAAAATCACTTAACGCAAATAGAACTTCCATCCGCTGTCGTTATTTAGGTATTTTGGCGGCTACATGATCTCAGAGGTTCCAGTCCTGCTGGTGCCTGCTGGACCAGGACTCATTGTTACAATGAAGGGGGGGCATAATCATACAATTACAACGGTGTGAACGTGAGTGTTTCTTTGGGTTGGCACCCAATTGAGTCCCAATCAGTCATCAAGGTGGAAGCCTAAAGCTTGCAGCTTTAGTGTTTTGTGTTTGTTTTTGTGTTGGTTTTGGCTTCCTAGCCGTGTTTTAAAGTGATACTCCACCCAGACAGTCTGCGTCTGAATGTGGAAGGTCCTATTACCAGAAATACCTCTAGCAGACCTCAGCCTCTGTCTTAAGCAGTAATAGAGGTAACAGAGGCTCGGGTCTGCTTGGATTCATGCCACTTATGCCTGCCAGACACTACAAGACTTTGAACAGACTTTGAAAAGACTAAAGTCTGACACCGTCTCACATCTAAATAATCTCACCTACACATGTTCCACCAAAACAAGTTCCTTCCTGAGGCTATTTTGCAGTGCCTATGTACGGAGCTAAGCACCGCCCGTGACGCTGAACGCTGCGGAGGAGGGTCTGGCTAGTCCAAACAGCATTCTGGGATGGGAGAAAAATGTGCCCTGGTTTATTGGCATTTCTTTAAACCAATCACAATCGTTATGGGCGGCGCTAAGCTCCGCCTGGAGCCGCTGCAAAACAGTCTCGGGAAGGAACTTGTTTTGGTGGAACATGTGTACGTTCAAAAGTTGTTTTAGTCGTGTAACAGAAAACTCAGATTGGACAGATAGTCTAGCTAGCTGTCTGGATTTACCCTGCAGAGATCTGAGGAGCAGTTAACCATAGTCCTCAGAAACCCACCGGAGTTTAGAACGCCAACACAAAGAAAGAGGAAGGTAACACACATCGGCGAAAAGACACGCATTTTCAGCGTCACCGGAGCAATCCCGGAAGTGGAACGTCGTGGATATAGACTATACCAAACAAGGCAATAATGGGATGCACATCAATAGTGATACCCTAACGAGACTTTTCATTTTTATTCTCTATGTGTGTGTGTGTGTGTCTTACGGAAGAGGGGATGGACGGATGGAGGGAATGATGGGGTCAGAGAGTTGAAAGAGAGAGAGAGGTTAGCTGTCACACTGCACAGGGGTTGCCGCTGACGACGTAATGGAAAAATCACTCAAGATTATAAAAGTAACACAGGAAATGCTCTCAATTGAGCCTGATTGCCCCTTTTGTGTGTGTGTGTGTGTGTGTGTGTGTGTGTGTGTGTGTGAGTATGACAGAGCACCTCCTGTTTATTGACAGGATTTATTTTCTAAAAAACAACAACAACCAAACATGTATAACACATATTGCCCTGGCTCACAGTGTGACACTGATACTTAAGCAATATTAAAGCTCACATACATAACACATATTTCCCTGACTGTAGGAACACAGTGTGACACTGATCCTGGGTCAGAAGGGTTTTTTACCGCTACATGCTAAGCCACGTTCTCCAGTTTAGTGTTGTACTTTGACCCCTTGGACCGGTTGCCAGTCCTCTCCTAGAACTGTCAGCCTATAGGAGTCTTAAATGGCTGTAAAAGCATCACTGATGCTTGTAGTTTGAAAGCTGTACATATTTGAATTGCAACTCTCTTTTCTGCCCCTACAAAAGCCCAGAGATGAGGCAGACGTGCATTTCTAAAATGTTCTTTTAGTGCCTTTCTGAAATGCTAAAGCAAGTTCTTAAGGTTTTGTGTTTCTGCTGTACTAAATTGAAATTTACGCTCGCCTAATCTCACAAATCTCAGCTTTTGATCCTAAGTCTATGACATAATTTAGTGATTCATTATTGTTTCAACTGAGAAGTTTTTCACAACGGATTACAATCTTTATCAGACTAAATAGTACGCTTGACCAGAACAGCACTAGAATGGAATGGAATGGCGGTCTCTAGCTCACCCAGTAAGAGCGTGCGCCCCATGTAGGTTGAGTCCTTTGCAGTGGTGCGGGTTCGAATCTGACCTGCTGCCCTTTGCTGTGTGTCATCCCCCACCTCTCTCCCCCGTCCTGTCTATCTACTGTCACTGTCTAATAAAGGGAAGAGCCCCAAGAAAATAATCTTTGAAAAAAAGAATGAAATGAGCAAGCTATACCACGAATAGATGAAATAGGTAATATTTTTTTAATCTGAAATGTGTGTTTTTATATAAGAGAATTGTGCCTGGAAATGAAAAACTAATATAATCGTAGGCCTTACTGGTCAGTCATCTTAATAAAGCAGACAACGGTTGTTGATTCAGAGGACAGAAACCTTTTTTTTAATTCCAATTTGTGCACTCTGAATATTCATTTATATTTAGTAATGTGTTGTGTGTAACCAAGTAACAATATAAATAAATAAATACAAATAAAGACTCAAACACATCAAATAGTAATAGTAGTACAGATTCGTGCAGAGAATCAAAGTATGACAAAAAAAACAATTCTCTAATTCCTAAATAAATAAAGATATAAAAAAAAATGAAAGACTATGAACATTTTGCTCATTCGCTGCTATACAATATAGATTTATATATAGCTCCCTTTCCTCTAACAAAACCACAGCAATACATCTTTACATAAATAAATATCATTCCATTAGTACAGCTGGACACCTGCAGCCACTTAATGTTGAATCTTCCTGCAGCGAGGTGATGTGTAATACAAAGATTAGCGCCAGCAGCCATTTGAATTCAATAACAAAAGCATTAAATTCATATGCTATTTTTTCTGCCCCGCTGCAGGCGTGCAATTCAGATGTAATGTGCTGGGAGTCGCCTGGAGGTGAGATATGCAAAGAGGCTGCCAGTCGCCAGTTTAATCTTTTCGTCCGGGGGAAAATGCAGAACAA
Organism: Sander lucioperca; assembly: GCF_008315115.2. NCBI lineage: Eukaryota > Metazoa > Chordata > Actinopteri > Perciformes > Percidae > Sander > Sander lucioperca. Next base: position 32,686,291 of record NC_050187.1, read on the forward strand.
GTGCTGCTCTTTCCTGCCTCAACACAAGGCCATCAATGTGCCTTTTAGCAAGGCACAGCCCCCCCCCCGGCTCCGAGTTCACATAAAGCAAATCCAGACATGCTTCAGCAAACCTAACCAATTCAAACCTGTGGAAATGGATTTCTTGGAAAGAGAATGTGCATTAAACTTCAATCAATGAATCTATATAAAAAATTAAAAAATACAGTTTACTGGAAGCTGCCATGTGTCAACTTGATTGTTCACAATGACCCAAACATGAACTAGTAAGAACTTGGTTAAAAGCCAACTGTCAAGCTCCACTGCATCTGACATGTCTTCGACATGGTTTTGAGACTTGAGGCACATTAGCATACCGTTCATAGTTTAACTTTGCACGAGATCCAGATACCTATCGTGACTGCAGATAAAACTCCACATTGTCAGGTAATATTTATTATTAAAAAAAAGAAAAACATAATTTGCAAGTCAAATGAGTTCAAGTTTCAGGAAATTCACTTGGTTAAGGGTGCACAGAATAAAACAAGAAAACATGCTTACCCAGAGAGACGTATAATGTGGAAATCTGTCCATTTTTACTAACAACCTTCTAAAGAGCCATCAATATCATATATATGTCAGAGCAAGGCATGATGGGACAGAAAAGAACAAACTTTTCAACAGCAGCTCCCAAAATAGGATGGTTAAGCTGCCTTTTTATTTTGGGGGCTTGCTAAAACAGGACAGTTGCATAAGCTCACAAACACACACACACACACACACACACACACACACACTTATCTCCTCGCTGGCTTGTCAGGGCGGCTGTATTTTTGAAAACACCTCGGGCTGAATGGCTGCGTTGGCTACATCGGGGAGATGTTGACATTTTTGTGGCAATCAACCATCAAACCCAGAGCAACCGCATTCATGACCAACCCTGTCATCTCTCAACACTGCTTCTGTTATCTCTCACACTGTTCCCTCTCTCTCTCTCTCTCTCTCTCCCTCCATCCATCTCTTTTTCCTATTCAACCCTCAACTTTCTCTCTTTTCCCACGTCTGTTACCCTTTCCATCATCCTTGCATGTATTTCCATTGAAATAAACTAAAATATTTAAATTAAATAGCTCAGAAAGCATATTCTTGTAGTCCAGATTGATGTCAAAATATGAGCTCCATTGTTGAAAGCTTTTGTATGTTTGTTTGTGTGAAATCCTACAATGTCTAACATCTTGATCATTCATATTTAAAATTATATTATACCTATTTTATTTTTATTTTGTTATATATAGTGTGTATGTGTAGGTTGTATATCTGTATTCTACACTTGTATATATATGTACCTTGTATATATACAGTATATATGTACATTCTTTCCATTCCTCTAAATATATTTTTTTGAGTATGTTCTGTTTTTTTTATCTTTTGTTATCCTAACTTACTTTTAACTTTACCTTGCTGCTGTAACACAGTCATTTCCCAGTTTGGGATTAATAAAGTATCTATCTATCTATCTATCTATCTACCTATCTATCTATCTATCCTTTCCCCTGTACAACCCTCCGGCTCTGCAGAGACTTGAAGCTGGACAACATACTGTTGGATGCCGAGGGACACTGTAAGCTGGCAGACTTTGGGATGTGCAAGGAGGGAATCCTCGACGGTGTCAGCACCACCACCTTCTGTGGGACGCCAGATTATATCGCACCTGAGGTGACCTCCAATGCACATATACAGCTTCTACACCCCCAGTAAAAACACATTACATAAGAAAATGTCACAGCTTCCACACCCCCAATAACAACGCATTACGCAATAACAACGCATAATGTTAATAAAATGTCACAGCTTCCACACCACCAGTAACAACGCATTACAAAATAATAACGCAAGGTAATAAAATGTCAAAATGTAATAAATATTCACTTCATTATGTAATAACACCTGCATTACATTTTAATCTGCCGCATTTTTTAATAAAAACCTGAACCCGATATGTAATAAATTCCTTCGCATTCTGTAATAAATTATTACATAATGCGGCGGTTCCTTTTTTTAACAAAAGTGTAATCAAAATGAATTTTGTAAAAATATACTATATGTTCAGTAGATTCGTTTTACCTTTCATTACTGAATGTATTACATACTGTGTTTAGGGTTTTTATTACAAAATGCAGCAGATAGTTACAAAATGCAGGTGTTATTACATAATGAAGTATACATTTATTACATTTTGACCTTTTATCACATAATGCGTTGTTACGCCCCGTAACCTACATACACACATATTTTATTTGTCCATGTTCGGCTGTTTGCTGACGATACTCAATTTTTCGTTGCTGAGATGGAGATTAAAGTAGAACATTTTAGCCTTCTGGTGGGAAGTGTACAATGTCGCAGAACTTTGTTTATACCTCAGTGCCAAAAAAATTAAATAATCAGCCCCCAAAATGACATAAGCTTGCTCAGCATCACTTTACGTCGATAAAAATGTAGGTATGGTTTTTGACTCTGACTACCTGTTTGTAAGTCTCTTCTTTTTGATGATCAGATCCTTCAGGAGCTGGACTACGGACCGTCAGTGGACTGGTGGGCTCTGGGGGTGCTGATGTACGAGATGATGGCAGGCCAGCCGCCGTTTGAAGCCGATAACGAAGACGACCTGTTCGAGTCCATCCTCCATGACGACGTCCTCTACCCCGTCTGGCTCAGCAAGGAGGCGGTGTCCATTCTCAAAGCGGTCAGTTAGCTGTTCCCTAAAACACTTTGCATTGAGAGCACTTTGTAGTCCACTACCTAGTCTGCTCAGTTTAGTCTATATCCACAACGTTCCACTTCCGGGATTGTTCCTGTGCCGCCGGAAATTCTGCCAGATGTCCCTCATTTTGGCCAGATGTCCGTCACCTTCTGCTTTCTCTGTGTTGGCGTTGGAGTTTAGAACGCCAATAACTTTTGGAGAACAACTTTTAAACGTACACATGTTCAACCAAAACAAGGTTCTTCCCGAGGCTATTTTGCCGAGGCACCGTTATTGAGGCTGGCTCTTGAGTCTGTGATTGGTTTAAAGAAATGCCAATAAACCAGTGCATGTTTTTCTCCCATCCCAGAATGCCAGACCTTCCTCAGCAGCGCTGTGGAGGAAGGTCTGGCAATGCGAGACTAACTCAGTTGTGAACTTTGTTTTCACACTTATAGTTTGTTCGCTCTGGTCGGAATCAGTTGAGTTTGTAAACTTAAAGCATTTTCCCCTTGGCTCAGTTTTGTTTCACACAGAGAAAAATCCAAGTGCACCAAAATGAATCACTCCAAACCACATAAGAGCGTTCACTCTGCTTTGCAGTCAATAAAATTCACACTCCAAAAAGACAAAAATCCACAATTTGCGCATGTCTTGAAATGCATTATTGGTGTCAAGAAGGTTAGTAAGGAACAAACCTGCAAACCCGTCTCGCTGCCATTAGTTCGAACTGTAATTTTTGCCAACATCAAACCTTTGAAAAAACTAACTGCAACTCTAAAAATAGACCCACACTCTGGGATCCATCTGCATACCAAAGTATCTTTAATTGAGTGCTCTTTCTCTTGCATCTACTGTTCCTCTGGCTTTTCAGATTACAGTATCAGCTCTACGACACACTCAAAAATCTCAACCTCTCTTCAGCACACTTTTACTGAGCCTCTATAGTCCTAGTTGTGTTTTTTTCGTCATTTTCTTTGCTTTTTCCTCATGCTTTCTAAAGAAAAAGAAAAAAAAAGAAAAAGTAGCTTTGTTATGAGCATTGAAACTCGCACATTATGTAGAATTTAAATGATATCCAGCCCTAATGGGCTGTTACAGATCCAAACTAAGGATCCACTAAGGACTCTTAACTCGTTGATGTCTTTCTATTTATGTATCAGTTCTCGTGTTTCTTTGCTTTTGTCACTTGTTCTCTGCTTGTCTTTTTGTCTTTTCCTCTCTGTCCTTCTCCGTCTTGTCTCATTCTCAGTGTCACGTGTGAGTGAGGATGCAACTTTTTTTCTTGGTGTTCCATGTTTCCTCCACTGGAAGAACATTGGACCATGTTTTAATCCATGATTATTTTTGTGTGTGTGTGTGTGTGTGTATGTGTGTGTGTGTGTGTGTGTGTGTGTGTGTGTGTGTGTGTGTGTGTGTGTGTGTGTGTGTGCACGTGTGCGTGCGTGTGAGTGTAATGCTACTTGTCCGTCGTTTATTTGTTCGGCCAGTTTTTCCATCACAAGCCCTTGCGTTTACCTTGGCTGTTGACTGCAAAGCCTTGTGGGAAAGTGTATGTGTTTATGTTGGACAAAATGTCTTGGACTCTGACCAGTCACTTGACCAGCCCTCTGGGCTTTGATTGGACATGTCATCCAGCTGAAGGACTTAAAACTCCCTCAGCTCAGTCTAATGGCTGGTCACCACTCACCCAACTTTCAAGAATTTGAGGAAATCCTGAAGAAAATGTCGACGAAGGAGTCCTTTTATAGTGGCTCTATTGTTTCCAAATAGCAAGATAAGCCTGTACTTATTTACAGTATATGCTGTTAATGGGGTGTTTATGAGGAGTGTAGACCCATTATTTCCATTTTTTTTTTTTCATCTAAAGTGAAAAAAGGATTTCTCAAATCCCACTTTGCACTTAGCTTCATCCTGGACTGTACATCTGCCCATTTCACATACTATATATTCTTTGCACATTCTGCACTCAACCCATTCAGCCTCTTTTTTTCTTACGCAACAGTTATTTTGTATTCAAATTCATGTTTAAGATGTTTGTTTGTCTGTTTGTGTTTGCACCATTCACCAAGGCAAATTCCACGTAAGTGGTTATTCTGATTGTTGATTATGTTTTTTTTTTGGTTTGTTAACAAATACAAATTTACAAAACATTTAATAGCGAGCTTTTCATTTTCTACCAGGCGCTGACTTTAGCTTTCACTAAATTAAGGTGACAAAGGCTGGCATTTCTTACCTAAATCTTTGCTTGGCAGCTGCTGGGTAAAGTTAAGGTTAGCCCAGTCGGAGATAAACAAATTGATTCATGTATGTATGTATTGTGAATTATGTGCGACAATTCTTAGAATGGATTTTTTTCATTTCTTTCTTTTACCAATGATTCATGTAAATATTTTCAGTTTTTACGATACCCTCCACGGTGACTACATCATATCCGTTTTCAGCAAAACAGACCGAAAGCAGAAAATGCAGAAAAATCCACGTGATGTTCTTCTTTACAAATGAAATAAATAAATGTCAGACTGACTGACATGTGATGTTCATTCTTCTTAGAAAACAATTGGTTTTTAGAAATGTCTCACGATATGCTGTCTCTCGAAGTGTATCATTCAACGTTTGTTTTCGTTAAAGAAGGAAAAGAAAATCGCGATACTCCTAGAATCGCCATAAATGTATAATCACGATACAAATCAAATTGACACCAATGTATCCTGAAAGAATCCAAATCAGGACAAAAGCATACCGTCCCAGCCCTAAAAGACAGTTTGTTAGAGAAATAAGTCACACACACACCACTTTGCAATGACTCAATAGTTCCGAATTTGGACTTCCAATATTTGGAGCACGTGAAAAACATAATGTAAAAGTAAAGGGCTACGCATGGTATTTCTGATAATCAGTATTTCATATCTCCTGCTGCTCATCTCATTTGGTCCTTTACTACTGTGAACTTGGTCCCCTCCAAATGGACGCTCGTCCTCCAATTTTTCCCTGATATTTTTGTTCTCATGGTTAGTGTGTGAAATGTTCTCTGCCTCGGTGTACGAGCTGTCTGCTGCTGTAAACAGGTCTAGTACACAGACAGAAAAAGCCGGATGTTCTCTACTGAAAAAAATGTTTCACCTGAACATCATGATGACACTAATTATCTGCTCCTTTCTCTCTCTCTTAGAAGCAGCAAATTGACTGATATTTACGTCATACGAGTCTTTTCTTCTTCTTTTACAAAGCCGATTTGAAAAAAACCAAAGGATGTTTTTTTTGTTCAGATCTGACCTCTACACGTGTTGCATTGTGTTAAATCTAGGGGTGTAACGATGTGTGTGTGTGTGTGTGTGTGTGTGTGTGTGTGTGTGTGTGTGTGTGTGTGTGTGTGTGTGTTGCCAAGTATTGGGTTTCAGGAGGCTTTTATTTTGTAGGGTTATATACGTTTTTTTCTGTCTTGCACTGTTAAAAAAAAATAGCCTAATAGTTAAAAAAAACAGAAAGGTAGAAGCTTCCGGTTTACTGTTTAAAAAATCAACAGAAAAAATACATTTTCAAAAACTCAAGACACTCAAAATTCAGATATATCAATCTTAATCGATATATTGATGCAAAGATCCACTATCCAATATTAGCCATGCAAAGTGAAAATATCAGCACATATAGTCTGTAAGATTCCCACTTCATATGTATTCTTTTTATTAAAAATGTATATATATATATATATTCTTTTTAATTTATATGCCTGGATTAGCTCAGTTATAAAACTGACCGACCCTATTAAGTTTGTTTTTTGAGTTGATATGAATGTAACTGTGTTAAATTGGCATATGATATCATCTACATGTCGATCGCAGGTTCCTGAATTGAATCAAAATGACATTGTCCAACGAATCGATATATAAAATCGTATTGTGTCAAAACTTGTGATTTACACCCCTAGTTAAATCGCAGTCCTTACTCCAGACTAATTTCACCTCAGAAGGATAGTACACAACCCCCAGACTGTCACTGCTTTGAAAATGACCAATTAACGCTATATTTTAACTCTTTTTCCGGCTGCTAATTAAACGCCCTCAAAATCAGGAGATATCTTTCAGTCAAGAAAACAAATTGTCTCTTCTTTTCTTTCTCTCTTTCTCCACCTCTTTCATTTTTTCCCTGTCACCTCTCAGTTCATGACTAAGAGTCCTAACAAGCGTCTGGGCTGCGTGGCGGCTCAGGGTCTGGAGGAGGCCATCAAGTTCCACGTGTTCTTCAGAGAGATCGACTGGATGCTGCTGGAGCAGAGGAAGATCAGACCGCCGTTCAAACCTCGCATCGTGAGCACACACACACACACACACACACACACACACACACACACACACACACACAAACAAACACACACA
>NC_050187.1:32698385-32745885 GCF_008315115.2 Sander lucioperca
GTCTCTGACGTGACAAATCAAACCTTCATGATTCCACATGAAAGATCGTATGTCGTAATGTGTGTGTGTGCGTGTGTGTGTGTGTGTGTGTGTGTGCGTGCGTGCGTGCGTGCGTGCATGGAGAGCCATCTTAATGGTGTCATTATGTTTTATTTAAAATATCTTTTGTTTTTGTGGTCGTATTGTTTTTAGTAGATTGTCTAGTTCTTGCAGACATGTTCGAGATCATTTGGTTTCATGTGTTGCAGCGAGACTCACCTGTTCAGAAACACTCCAGAGCCTCCTCATCCTCTTTGTACAGCCCAAATATGTACAGTCAATTATAAGCTGGTGTCCAGAGGTGTTGGTCCATGTTGCAGGTCAGGTTTAGGACTTATATATTGTAAACTGAAAAGACTCCAAGAAAACTCCATGTGCAATACTGGAAATTTTTTGTATTTCTTCTATTATTCTCTTTCTTCCTATATTTCTTCTTCCCATCATTTTTTTTTTCTCTTTAGCCTCATCCACAGACAGGTACACAGAGGACTACTGTACGGTTAGTTTTGGGGCACATAAAAGTGATGAATTATTTCACGCATATTGTAGATGTATGACGCACTTTAAACACATCTCTATAGGCTTTTTTTTTTTCGAAATTTCCGGACGTCGTAAACAAAGCCAGCTTACGGGATTTAAGAACGCTACGCTGACAGAGAGGACGTCAGTTGAGTGGGCGGTCCTTCGATGTGGCCCAGGTCACATTCACGTACACACTGCTTTAAAAGAACGTGAACATATGGGGCCCGGACAACCTCTATGTGTCCTCAATGCGTCCTCGGGTGCATTCACACCTGTACCTAGAGCTGTCCATTAGTGATTGGATCACACACACACACACACACACACACAAACACACACACACAGCGGTGCAGATTTACCCCTTGTGTTGTCCTTGACCTGTTTTTGAAGTTTTTTATATGTGAAATATGGGTTTCTTTCAACCAAATGGCCCAAAAATAACATGGATGTACGTTGTATGGTATGGAACCCTTACAACATTCTTCGCAGGTAAAATTAATGATTACTTCCATTGATGTTTGGGTGTTTAAAATGTTTAAATGGTTTTAAAACAGTATCCCGACTAAACTTTGACATATACCAGTCTGTGATCCACTCAACATCCTCTGAGCTTAACTATTAGTCATGATAATTCATAATGTATGCCTTTTTTAAAGAAAAAATGAGGTATAATTTCATATAAATTAGTTTTATTGACCATGAATTCAAAAACAATTTTTTTTAAAAGCGCCAAAAAAAGTTTGTTTTCAATTTTGACCTGAAATGGTCAACAAGTTCACATCGACGGGAAGACAACACAAGGGTTAAGACAGTTTTATTGCCAACCAACTTCCCAAACACCATGTTTCTGCAGTCCATCATTTCTCTTCTCTCTTAAAGCAGCTACACACCGGGCCGATAATCGGCCTTTGGACAGTCTGGCGAGGTCGGTGACTCGAGTCTGTTCGGTGTGTTCCGTGCCGTCGTCCGTTGGAGGAGTGAACTATTTTAGTACAATATGAGATCGTAATCTGAATGAGTCGCCAGTAATGGCCGTTCGAAAAAATCCGGAAGCAGCAGCCAGAACCATGTGACGCGTTCGTCCAATCAGCTGCCGGTTTTCATTTTTTGGGCGACAGTACAGATTAGCGGCGCCTGCTGTTATGGAGACGTATTACGTCTCGTCACTTTGGTGTGTTCAGAGGCACTTTTTTGACCAACTCCGGGAGACTGATCAGCCCAACTGACTTTTCTGCCGATGGTCGGCCGTCTGGTTGGTGTGTAACTGCCTTTAATGTGTCTCCTGTTGCATCTTTTTTTTAATTAAAAAAAAAAGTCAAACGGTTTGTTCCACTACGACCCAAAAAGGATTTTCTCTCCCAGAAGTCCTCCATGCTAAATGCCAAAAGCTATTTCCAAAAAAAGGAAATCATGTAGAAAGATCCTTTTAATAGATTTCTTTTTTTTTGAAGTTCTTATTCAAATTAAATTGAAGACGCAGTGGCTGGCATGAGGTTGATTTCAAACTTGGAAACAGTATTATGATTTTACTTACAGCATCAAACATGTATCTTCCTCGGGTCGTGAGCAGAATGTTACTGTATGTACTTGTTTTTGATTTGCAGTCCCTGTATTTGTGAAGCTTATTATGTACATTTTGTCGTCTGACCTGTGTTTTTTTTTTTCTTCATGCCCTTCATTTGTGTTCATGGCGATATGTTTTTTCTGTTACGCTGTGTGCCAAATGTACTGTATTTTAAAACGATGTGAAGATGTATTTTAATTTTTGAAACAAATTAAATATCATGATGTCAAAGAAAATGTCCGTTTCGTGTATCATTTCCGTTTCAAGTTTTACGTGACGTCGGTGAGAATGTGTTTTGAATGTTGCATTTAATGTCACATTTTGGCCATTAAAGTAGAGCTTTACATTTAAATGTTTGCCTCAATTTAGGCTTAATATGAACTCAGCAAGCACAAAAAAACAAGATATGACATTTCTTTATGACCTTATCATACAGCATAGAACAAGCACCAAGGGAGATCATACCTCCACCAAGGAGGAGTTATCGGTTTAGAAATTCACTTCAGTAATCTTTTCCATCTAAAATGTTCGAGACGTGGACAGAGGAAGACGCTGTTGATCGCTAGAAGCAGTTATCTGTCTCTGAGTTTCTATAAAAAGTGGCGAGACGTGCTCTTTAACACACTTAGTGAGAAAATCAACAACTGTGATGACGCAGGCTGGACTTCTGCAGCCTCTCTGCTTCTGTTTTTGTTGTTACCCTGTGCTCATATCATGTTAAAAAGTCTAAAAACGTCAATCTAAATCTGAAACCCCAAGAATATAAATGTATTGATTTTTTTTAAAAAGGACTATAGCTCTCATCTGGACGAAAATGGAGGCAACTACAATTGGTGCTTGGATCAAGAAAATGGCACAATGTATCTCCATGTAGAGATAATCTCTCCATGGGCATACATTGTGCCATATATTAAAAACAAAAACAAATTGGGGGTGCTTGAGAAAATCTGGAAACCATTTGACCAGTTTATAACAAAAGGAGACATAGAGGAGCTTCTACAGAGGGATATAATCCTGGGGAAGGACAGAGACCTGTCTTGGAGGGTGACAGCAGACGTGCAATTCTTGTTTGTTTTTGAATGTGTGCGTATCATGGCTTTGCTGGGAGTGCTATTGTTCTGTACATGTGACACTATCATCAATCAGGAGAGACTTTGTTGCAGATATGCAAAGGTTTATTTGTACATTTACATAATATGAAATGTACAGAGTCTTTGGAGATTAGACTCCATCGTTATAAAATCATTTTTATAAAGGGGTATAGAAGCCAAGACATATCCCCCCGATGGACTCTAGACACTAGTGGTGGTGTGAAGGAGCCTGGAGACCGGACCGAGGAGCCAACAGGACCGCTATGCCGGAGGAGGACTCAGGGTGCCGTGGGTGATGGTGACTGGAGGTGGAAGGGGAGGAGGAGAGGGTTGCACGCTTTGCCTGAAATGACAACTGACAGCAACAGAGACGAGAACTGATTTAAAGCAGGGATGTCATGCTGTAATTGGCTGGTGAATTTCATGGCCGCTTCTGATTGGTTTAACAGAAAAGTGAACACCAACAAAACAGCTGTTCAGTTTTAGGAAGAGAGAGAGAGGTGGATGAAGTTTAGAAGTCTTCCTGAAAGAATTTACGCTGAGCTTCATACAATTAGCATTTTGTTTTTTAGCTGTTCTAGTACAGCTGAGGTCAAGAGGAGCATTTTGTTGTGGGCGAAACGAGGGCTAAAAGTTGTAATTGCGATAAAAAAAATCAATCACAAATCAAGTCTAAAAACTCTTGTCATATATTCCAGATTTGTCAGGTAAGCCCAGATATTTAAACACAGCTCTTGTTCTCCTAAACCTGAGCTGCCAACACAGATCGATACAGTTTTACGTTTAAGTTTCCTACCTGACAGTCAGCTGCAGTTTAGATATAAATCTAGTTTATGGGCTCAGTGGATGATGCCAGTAAATTACTACCAAACAGAGGAGGAAGAAGTAAGTAGGGGGGGGTGGTGCGCGATCACGGAAGGCTTGTATCACGTGGACGCGCCGACAGTGTTGTTGTCATTACTTAGAATTCCTCGTGGGGGCGACAGAAACTACGCACTATAGCTTTAAAGTACCAAAGGTTAAAGTACTAATGCAGAATGCTAAAGCTGTCAGACAAAATAGTATAGTGGAGTACAAAAGTACAATATTATTACCCTGCGATGGGGGTTGGTTGTCACAATGTGTCAGAGTGTCTTTGATGGTTAATTAACTCTTGGTACAATAAGGCAAGGCAACGTTTTTCGCGCTTTTTCTGACATGTGTCGCCTTTTGACGTTGAGTTTTTATTTTGACAATTTTTCTCAGTTTTGGTCTCTTTTTGAGTTTTTTTTCTCAGTTTTTTTCTACAATTCTTTCAATGTTTTTGTCCCTTTTCTAAATACATGCAGACAATTCCTGGGACCTCCCAAAATAGTAATAACCCATAATAGAGATCTCAACCCCCCCGATGTTGAAGCCAAAGTTACGCCCCTGTATGAATGAATAGTTTTATTTCGAATAACATACAAAAAAATAAACAAAAAACTTAAAATACCAGACAAGTATTTCACTGTCAGAAAATGAAAAGAATAAGCAAATTCCCCCCTCTCTCTCCCCACTCTTCAAATCTAAGCTGTCCTATACAAATAAAGGCCCAAAATGCCCCCCCCCAAAAGAAATGTCCATTAAAAAGGTATAGAGGATATATTGTAAATCTACAGAATTTTCCATTTTTAGATTAACAGAAATGTCCGTAAACTTCACGAAAAAGGTACTGGTAATTTCCTGCCAGGACATTATCTGTTTTTCTACGGATTTTTTTCTTACGGTGTACTAAATGTACTACAGGATTCCACCACTGTATAGCATAAGATTGAAGATATTGTCATTTTGAGTTTCTTATCAGCATTGTATCATCTGCAGGTGTATGCGGCCCCCACTCTGCTTCCCCCCACACATAGGCTTCCTTGGCTCACAGTGGTTTGGTCCACTGCCTGCTACAAACACAAGTCCCTTCGGTGGGAGACGGCACTGGGTGGGAGGGAACAAAGTTTGAATCACTTCAGTAACGTTAGTTGTGGAACTCCAGTAAGTAGACAAGGCTATTTTATTCACTTTACACATTGGATGATGTGATTCTTTTCTCTAACTGTACGTACACACCGCCGCCAACTTGAGCTTCAAAGTTACAGGAAGTCATTCATTTTCAATGGAAGCCGGCTTCTCTCAGCTGCAAGAAGCGGCAAATCCGTCGGCGTCGTGTTTTGGGCGTGTTGAGCGACCAGAGCGTTAAGCAGAAAGTTTGAAGTCAACTTTATGGTAATGAGCTATGACGCGGTTCAGCGGCAATCGACGACGAGCAACCAATCGGAATATAGGTGTCCAATATTTTCAGGCTTCAACCATTGCTGCTCAATCAGAAAGACAGGGTCAGGGAGAGAAAGAGATAGATTCGTTAGGCATTGAAGAAAGAGTAGGAGAGGAGGACAGCATCCAACAGCGTGTCTTCCTCAGTTTTTGATACTTGATTGTTACAAAAATAAGTACTACTTACTGGAGTTCCACAACTACACATATCCTCTACAACTGTACAATATGGGCTGTATTATTTGTGTCCCCCTCAAAAACTGCTCTTGAGAAATTCCATGTGTGTTGTCCCCCACAACTGTTGAAGAAATGTACGCCCATGCAGACACAGCTCGCACCTGTTGCAGATCAGGTATAAACAGGTAGGAGAGCTGAGCGCGCGGGGGAGGGCGGGGCTGGTCAGGGAGAGAAGGGGGCGGCTCCAACCAATCAGCGTGCCGGGCTCGGGACAGCGGCTTACACGGTGCCAGCGGAGCTTTCAGGTCAGACAACCGAGCAGCTCTGGGAGTTCTCAGAGGAGAAAAAAACGAGAAAAGTTTGGACGAGCGGATCTGCGGGCGGTTTGTGTGTCAGCAGCAGCGGCAGTTCAGCGTTTATCCGCAGCCTGTGTCAGGGTTTCTCTGCGGGTGAGAGGCGGTACAATCCTCAGCAGTGTTCTGAGACTGTACGGCCACGATCCCTTCAGCCAACCAAGCCAGCCAGCCCAGCCAGCCAGCTTGTATGGACTAACCCACAGCTTTTATGACATGATCTGTCAAAGGGCTGCTTCCGACCTGCGCACGTCCATGTGAAACCTGCACACGTTACTTAGCCCATTTTGACCCTTAAAGTTGGACTTAACATAGACTCTCGGGGAATTACAACACAAAAAAACAAGAAATCATGACTGCCGATAAAGAGAAAAAGAGGTAAGACATTTAATTTTTTTTTTTTTTTTCCCCTGTGTTTTTTTTTCTTCTTTTTAATTTCCCGTCGGTTATGAGTTCATTAATCCGCGGCTTGCAGATAATAGTGTTTGTTCAGTGTACAAATTGCCTGACAGTTGGCCTCTGTCTGTGCAGAGACCTGTTGCATGTGACTTGGCCTGCATGCGTTTCTGCTCCGAAAGTGGTTGTTATAAATCACAGTCACAGCCAGACAGTGGCTTCATGTGGCGTTTAATACCCAAAAAAGCTTAATGTGTTTTTAATGCAGAAATGGCACGTTGGTAGTGATTAGACTCTTATGGAGTAAGTGGGTGCACTTGATTTAGTCTGTACTTGACAGAAGATTGAGTTTGCTACAGACTGTAATTGAGTTTAACATTTTATTTATTTATTTTTTTAAATGTCATGCAACCTTGAAGGACTTTTAAGACTTGTTTCTTATGAGTGAACACATGCAAAGTCCAGCCAAACATACTCCAAATGTTAAACTAAAATCTGAGGATGTGCAATATCCAGAAGTGCAATATCTCAGCTGTTTTTGTTTTTATAGGTCACAGCAAATACACATTTTACCTGAACGCTCAGAAATAGCCCCCCCCCCCCCCCCCACCGTAACACTGAACAAAGTCAATCAACACTGTTCTGCTCATCTACCTCATGTATATTTTCAATCTTACGATTATATAATTGTTATTAATATTTCACCATTGCACTGAACTGCCTTGCACTGTATTTATATTCAAATCTTAAATCTCAGACCATATTGATATTGCACTATTCCTTCCCTCTCTTCAATTGTTATTGTAGCCTATAATATTTTGTAAATTTCTAAATTCTGTTGTATTGTTATGCTGTATACTTAACAGTATAACACTGTCCTTTCTGTTTTTATTCTTTATATGTTAAGTGAGTGTTGTACTTTGAGAGCAAAGATTAACCAGAGTCAAATTCCTTGTTTGTTTGCGCAAACCATGGCCAATAAAGCTGATTCTGATACATATTTTGCTTTTTTCTCTATTTTGAATTACTGTTTGATGCAGCTTGTGTGAATCATTCTGTGAAATGGCGCTCACCTTAAGGATAAACAAGCAAATATGCAAATAAAGTCCCTTATAAAGTGAGGTAGTTCTTTACATGAGTTGCTGATCATAGGTGAACAGTTTTGTGGGTGTTTATGTAGCTCGGCAGTGGCTCAGGGGCAAGAGGAAGTACATTTTAGTGATCTTTTTTTAAATAAAAAAAAAGAGAACGAACGCTGTGGTTTGTCAACATGAAGCTCCAATTTCCTGCAAAGTCAGTTCTTAACCTCTACCCTTCTTTCAGAGGCAATCACCAATCAGTCCTGACAGTATAGATATCAGACTGCACTGCCTAGTCAGGAAGTTTCTCGAAATCTAGTAGCTGTACAGTATAGTGGGCTTTCCTGTAGAGGAGATTACAGCTGCTTAATCACCACTCAGAGTTCTGCTAGATCTGAAAAATTGCTGCCACATATTTGGTGATTTAATTGGTAGCAGCTAAGACATTTTTTACTCTGCTTAGTAGAGCTGGGAGATATGGAGAAAATCAAATACCGCGATATGTTTGACCAATTACATCAATATCGATATTGTAGGGTTTACACAATGAGAGTTTTGATAAATAATCCTCAGTAATGTCGACTTAATGACTAAGTGGGTAAAGGCAAATAAAAAGAACAGCTAGAACAGTCTGGTGTGTTCAGAAAATCAAAATCTAAGACGATATCTTGTCTCGTTTCACAAAATCCATATATCGATATATTGCCCAGCCCTAATGCTTAGTCAGCCGAAGCCCCACATAATGTTTGCTCCTGAAACAGCCCGCCACACATTGATTTACATAACACTACTCTGTGCTACACACCCGGGGGAAAACAATATGTTTATTAATCACTGAGCTAGGGCTGGGCGATATGGAGAAAAAAAACAATATCACGATATTCTTGACCAAATACATCGATGTCGATATTGCGATGATATTGTAGGGTTGACGATTGCTGCTTTCACAAAATATTTTAACGGATTTTTAGATAAATAATCATCAATAATTTAGTAAACAGTTTCAAGTGAAATTTAGAGCTGGGCAATATATCAATATTATATTGATATTCTGATATGAGACTAGATATCGTCTAGATTTTGGATATCGTAATATGGCATAAGTGTTGTCTTTTCCTGGTTTTAGAGGCTGCATTACAGTAAAGTGATGTCATCTTCTGAACTTACCAGACTGTTGTAACTGCTCTATTATTTGCCTTTATACACTTAGTCATTATATCCACATTACTGATGATTATTTATCAAAAGTCTCATTGTGTAAATATTTTGTGAAAGCACCAATGCTCAACACTACAATATCGTTGCGGTATCAAGGTATTTGGTCAAAATTATAGTGATATTTGATTTTCTCCATATCGCTCAGCCCTAAGTGAAATTATAGAGAAAAAATAGATAATTTCTTCCCAGCTGTATACTGACTGTGTTTACATGCTTGCACACAAATGTGACGTTAAAACAAATCTGCAATTCTTCAAATGATATTCCCTCAAAGTGTTTCACAACAGATTTTCTGAGAAAATTGAGTTAGTATGTGATTGTTATTATCAATTTAGACGTCATTGCATGTCACAATAGCTCGATATATGAGTTCATCACGATATGATTCCATTGAAAGACGATAAATCATCATATTGAACTATTGCCCAGCCCTACATTGAGCTTCTCGAGTCTTTTTCTTGACATATTTGAGGTCTGCCTACTTTTCAACAACTTCTTTGTTGTGTCGTCAGTGTGTCTTCCTGCCTTTTGGTTGTTAATTGTTTATGAGGTCATGGGCCTAATCTTGTGAAATAATGCTGTCCTGGTTTCCAGCGTGTCCCAGTTTGTGTCGCCACAACAGCTTTTAGAGCTGCGAAGATGAACCCATTAGTTGTCAACTTTTAAATAAATTGCCAACTATTTTGATGAAAGATTATTCGCTTTAAGTAATTTTTTTTATGAAAAAAGCCAAAAATTCTCTGACTCCAGCTTGTTAAATGTGAATATCTTCTAGTTTCTTCTCTCCTCTGTGACAGTAAACTGAATATCTTTGAGTTGTGGATAATAACAAGACATTTGAGGACGTCATCTCCGGCTTTGGGAAACACTGTTTGACATTTTTTCGGACATTTTATAGACCGAACAACTAATCCATTAATGGAGAAAATAATCCACAGATGAATCGACAATGAAAATAATCGTTAGTTGCAGCCCCATAAGTGATCACACCTGTCAAAGGGAAAAAGAATTAACACTTCACATGTAGGGCTGCACGATATTAGGAAAATATCTAATTGCGATTGCCATATGATTCACGATATTGGAGGGAATGATCATTTTTGTGTCATTATTCTCATTTTCATTGAAAAATATTTAAAAAAAATGATTGAAGTGTGATTTTTTTTTTTTTTTTTTTGCGAGGATCTGTACCAAACAAAGATTTTTTCTTGTAGTCTGCAGGATACGATTTGTAGGCCGGGACGTCTCTGCAGCACCACAATACTTTATTTTAGAATGGTTTGACATATATTTTGCCTTTAACAAATATTGCGCTCCCCTGCGAGTTTGGATATTGCACTAGTCCATATTGCGATTTCGATAAAATTGCGATTCATTGTGCAGCCCTACTCACATGTGGAACATCTTTAATTTAATTGGCTCTTTCTTTGCAATGAGATCACAGATGTGTAATCGTGACATGGACACAAAAACAAATGGGACATTTAAATTTCGAGACTCTCATGGATGATAAAGAATCTACTTACACACTAAGTAGGAGACGAACATTGATTTGAATCGGCAGAGTTGCGTTGGCCTGACGCCTTGGTGTCTGTCTAAGGTCCAACCCTTGTGACTCTCTCCTCTCCGGCTCTCATCTCTCACAATCGCTATCAGATCAGGCGCAACATGAACAGAGCAGGTATTAAGATGGAGGACAGAGACACTGGACTCTCTGTCATCGGGGATGAAAGAGAGAACATAACATTAAGAGGCAGAAAGTGAGAGGAGTGCAGGGCTGTGTTCAAAATTCATTCATACAAAGTATGACATAGAATTGAGTTTGTAGTGCGTTCCAACTGCACAGTACACTCTAAGAAATAAATCCGTAAAATAACAGAGAAAGTTCTGGCAGCTTTTACCCTGATTTTGCCCCGTAGCTCATTGGCCATTGATCACATGGTCAGTAGGTAAAAAGTCACATGATTGGTGTGAACAGGTAAAGTCACATGACAGACCATGTTAAGCAGTGAATCAATCATCAATAGTCAAACACAATATAAGGACAACAATGGTAACAAACAAGCAACACATACCACATTTTATTTTTTATCATTTATCAATAAGGGATTGTTACAAAAATGACCTGTCTTCACTCCTGAGCCAAAGACACCGTACTCAAAACAGTGGTTCTCAGGATTGGCTTACACTTTCTGTCCCTCCAGTAGAAAGTCATCTTGGAATGACAGCCTTTAGATTTTTTTGCCCCAATTCTCTGGAATACTGTAGTTTGCAGAGTAATCTACAGTTGGATGCACTAATACCAATGGGTCGATTCAAAATTTTGAATAGCGACCTCATTCATTTTAACTCTGACTGTTTGACATAGTATAGTCATACGTCTTTGCATTTGGATCAGTGTCATTTTAGAATGCATCTCTCACTTTCTACTGCTCATTCTTAACTTCTTTGTATGAAATGCTGTCTACTTGTCTTGATACTTAGGTCTTTCTTATTTTCATTTAATTGTATTTTTGTTTGATATTTCACTTTGTACTAAGGTCATACGTTTGTGTGTGTGTGTGTATATATATATATCTATCTATCTATCTCTATCTCTATATCTATATCTATATATATATATATATATATATATATATATATATATATATATATATAACATCTTTATGTCTCTCAGTATTCAGGTATAAAGGACACACAGGCTAAACAGCACATGGCATTCTTAATCGTTAATTTAGAAAGCAGTATGCAACTACATACAGATTGAGTACGTTAGTATGCGATTTAAAACACAGCCCAGGCGACGCCTTGATGCTTCCACCGGAGAGCTATCGTCCATTTTAGATAAGAAGGAGACCTACAAGTGTGTCTCTGTCAGGCTGCACATGAAGTGTGTGTGTGTGTGTGTTTGTGTGTGTAAGAGACTAGTTTCTGTCTCCTCATTTTTCCTCTGTCAGTGTGTTTGTATTACACAGTAGCACATTGTCGTCGCTGCTGCCTGGAAGTCATAATTGCTCTGATAAGTTGTGTAATTCACGACGGCTGCTCGGCAAACACACAGCGTGTTTGTTTGAGATGCAGCGCTTCAGATTAATTTCATTAATAACTCATGTTTATGAGAGGATGAACTCAAAGGAATGTCTTTATGCGATTGGTTGCTTGCTGTTACGCAAATGTTAAAGGGACAACTTTTTTTTTTTTTTTTAAATAGTTTTTTATAGACCAGAATTCCTGTCAACCAAGATCTGCCTCAAACAAGAAGATGATGCTGTATGTGTATGTGAGAAATAATACACAATGTAGCACTAGACGTCCCAAAAGCGCACGGACACACACACACACACACACACACACACACACACACACACACACACACACACACACACACACACACACACACACAAAAAACATCTTTTGGCACTTCAAGGACTCCTTATCTATGAGAAATCCTGATGCACAATAACCGAGTTTCCTCTGTCGACTGCCTTATCTTTGATGTAAGAAGTTAATTACACTGTTGCCACTTTTAGAAGAGGGGGGGGGGCACATCCAGGCAAAAAATACTCAGGTGCAAGACAGAAAAATACTTAACTGCAGGACACAAAGTAGGTCTGCACACTGTTAGGCTGTTAGGCTTGAGAAAAACAGACTTTTTGTGGAGGCGGTAATCCGCTCAAATCACTATCACCTGCTGGACCAACACTTTCTTTCAACTTGATTTCATCTGGCTTCGCGATAAAGTAGCAAAACGTGTGCAGAGTCATCACTTTAACACTAACCCTACACACCAATGTTAAACTGTGACAATGTCTGAACACACGTTATGTGTAAACTGTGATTTTCCCCAAAACTGTTAAAGATATTAAATCTAAATACCAACATTTGGGTGAACTTTTTGTGTATAATTTAGAAAATTTGTAAACTGTAACATCTATTGAGAAAGTCTACTTTATGCTTTAATTTCCATTAGTTGTGCTAAAAACAAGCGCAAAGATGTGTCCGGTTACGAAAACACATTTTTGGAAGCTGTTTCTGGGATAAAAATAACTAGTTGCCTATGTTTCATGGTCTTTTAACCAAGGATTTCATAGTTTTTCTTTTAAAGCATAATGTTTTGGTTATTTTCTTTGTACAATAGGTTCAAATGTGTTGACGCATTTAAAGTTTGCATTATTTTTCTGGGAGTCACACTTTGGTGAGGAAGATCTCGTAGTTTGAAAACGTTGCCTTTTTAAAAGTAAAAGAGAAATGAATTAGTTAAATTAGTAATTATGTTTACTGAGGTAATAAATCAAGTGAGAAGTAGGGTCATTTTCTTCTAGACTTCTATAGAAACAGACTTCTTTTGGGAGCCAGAGTCGCCCCCTGCTGGAAATAAGAGAGTGCAGAATGTTTTTCTGTGCATACAAAACAGCGTAACACATCTACAGATAGAAGTCGGACAGGACTGTGTGTACGACTGATTTAGTGAGACACAAATAAGTGCTTATAACTGTATGTTACTACAGCTTTGACTACCGTTGATGCACGGAGCAGCCATGTTGGATTTTGGGCTCAGGGTACCCAGAGGTTGTCCTAGTTACGAGCTCTGAAATCTGAGTTCGGGGGGCCGTGTAGTCTATATCGACGACGTTTCTTTTCCAGGATTGTTCAGGTGCCACCGGAGGTTTCGCCGGATGTCCGTCAACTTCCTCTTTCTTTGTGTTGGCGTTCTAAACTCCGGTGGATTTCTGAGGACTATGGTTAACTGCTCCTCAGATCTCTGCAGGGTAAATCCAGACAGCTAGCTAGACTATCTGTCCAATCTGAGTTTTCTGTTGCACGACTAAAACAACCTTTGAACGCACACATGATCCACCAAAACAAGTTCCTTCCCAAGACTGTTTTGCAATAAACCAGAGCACGTTTTTCTCCCATCCTGGAATGCTGTGGGGACTAGCCAGACCTTCTTTTTCAGCGCTGTGGAGGAAGGTCTGGCAATGCGAGACTGGGGGGGGGGCATGTTTCTGACTAAAATTCAACTTCCGAGTACAAATGGAACGCACTATAACCCCAGTTAACTGTCCAGGTTGTTGTGGTCTGTCACAGCTTCAGTCAGCTTTTACCAAATGTGACACGGTACCTAGCCTAACACATCACAAGTGTTTCTCACCTTACCCTTCCACCGCTCACTACATTAAATAGCTTTGTTTTTACAACCCCTGACTGATACCAGAAATAAATTTAGGGCCTGTGAGGAACCCCAGTCACTTCTTTCAACATGCGAGTCGGCTGGAAACAATGTTCAAAGGTCAGAGTCCAGGGCAGCTGCCAGGCAGATATACATTACACGACTGTGGAGAGATTGATCCATACGGGTGTATTTTCTCTCTCTTTTCAAGACCTCTTGGGTGGACTAAGAATGTGGGATCTGAAAAATATGAATTAAAATACTGTAGCTATTCTCATCAAGCCATTTATCCTACTTACTGTAGCGCTACTTAAGGATACGTGTCTTTTAAAAAGCTACGTTAGGAGATAAATTCACATATAAGATTGTATTTTCAATGGAGATATAATTAGCATTTCGCACTAAGATACATAAGAAAGCATTAGAATTACTTAAAGTAATATGTGCATGACTGCATACGGGAGGAAAAATGAAAAATCTTCCCCTGTCAGTTTTGTCTTGCATTGAAGCTTTGTTAAAAATCCCCTGTGTGTGTATTAAATTGTGAACCTTCCCTCCTTAATATGAGTCTGCACATGAAAGATGAAACCATTTACTGCCACCATCGCCGGCCTGGTGCCATCAGTTTTATCATCTTTTACCGTAAGAGGTGTTTAGAAATAGTTTGCATTTCCTGCTTAACAAGGTATCTTAACTCAAAGTCCACTGACTCCCATTTTCTGAAGATTTCAACTGCATCTCACAGTCTTCCTCTGCTCTGTTAGCATGACGTGTTTTTGGTTTAGGCTGTGCGTTCTAATTTTTTATTCCGCGTTTAGACAAGCGATATGGGGGGGGGAATCTGCGTGCATATGGTGGCGCAAAAGTGTGTGAAATGCGATCCACCAAGTCCGCGCACCTGCATAAGACCTTTCTTCTACTTCTCTCCCTCTCCTCCTCCTCTCTCCGTCTCCTCTCCCTAGTAGTGCGAAGCGAACAACAAAAGCTGACAATTTTGAATGGACAGACGAGGAGGTGGAGTTATTGCTCCAAACAATGCACACACACACACACACACACACACACACACACACACACACACACACACACACAGCAGGGGTGCTGTGTCTGCAGCTATACACCCTGCCCCGCCGGTCTAGGCGTACGCTGCAACTCCTCACTCCCTAACTATAAGCTTTATCAAAGAGGAGGGTTTTCAGTTTATTCTTAAATGTGGTGATGGTGTCTGCCCCTCGAACCCAGATTGGGAGCTGGTTCCACAGGAGAGGAGCCTGGTAGCTGAAAGCTCTGGCTCCCATTCTACTTTTAGAGACTCTAGGAACCACAAGTAACTCTGAGTTCTGGGAGCGCAGTGCTCTAATGGGATAGGAAGGTACTAAGAGCTCTTCTAGATATGATGGTGCTTGACCATTTAGAGCTTTGTAGGTCAGGAGAAGGATTTTAAAATCAATCCTGGATTTTACAGGAAGCCAATGCAGAGAAGCTAATACAGGAGAAATATGATCTCTTTTCTTAGTTCTTGTCAGAACACGTGCTGCAGAATTCTGGATCAGCTGCAGAGTCCTAAGGGACTTATTTGAGCATCCTGATTTCTATAGCTTTTCCTAGTAAGGAATTACAGTAGTCCAGCCTGGAAGTAACGAATGCATGGACTAGTTTTTCAGCATCGTTTTGCGAGAGGATGTTCCTAATTTTGGCAATGTTTCGAAGATGGAAAAAGGCTGTTCTTGAGGTTTGTTTGAGATGGCCGTTAAAGGATATATCCTGATCAAAAATAACTCTACACTATACTAGATTTCTGACAGTAGTGCTGGAGGCCAGGGCAATACCATCTAAGGTAGCTATATCTTTAGATAATGAAGTCTGGAGGTGCTTGGGTCCCAACACTATAACTTCAGTTTTGTTTGAGTTTAACATCAGAAAATTGTGGGTCATCCAGGATTTTATATCTTTAATGCACGCTTGAAGTTTAGCTAACTGACCGCTTTCGTCTGGCTTAATTGACAGATATAATTGGGTGTCGTCTGCGTAACAGTGAAAGTTAATTGAGTGTTTCCTAATAATATTGCCTAAAGGAAGCATATATAAGGAGAATAGAATTGGTCCAAGCACCGAGCCTTGAGGAACGCCATGGCTAACTTTAGCGTACTTGGAGGGTTTATCGTTAATATTAACAAATTGGGATCGATCAGAGAAATAGGACTTAAACCAGCTTAGTGCGATTCCTTTAATGCCAACTAAATGTTCCAGTCTCTGTACACTGAAGTCTCAAACATGACATGTAAACTGTGATTTCCCAAAAAAACTGTTAAAGATATTAAAACAGCCATTTAGACAAACGTAGCTTAAAATGTGTTGACTCATGTAGTTTATATATTTGCATTATGTTTCTGGGTTTCAGTTTAACAAAGTTGTGGGCCTTTTTAAAGAGCAGTCCTCACAATGAGTCCTAAAAAAACTTTTTCACAAATGTTGCAACATCTTTGTTGGATTGCTGCCAAAAGTCAAAAGAAAAAACACAAATCAGAAATCTAAAAAAGGGTTCATTGCAAAGTAAGTAACATTTGCAAGGAATTTGCCTTGGTGGTTGCTGTATACATAAACAAACAAACCAAAATATTTGAACATTAATGGATTGAGTGAGAATGTGCAAAAATATATAGAATGTGCTCGGATCCTGGAGCGGCTTCCTTCTATGCATGCTGTGTTCCTGCTGCAAACGTTGAAGGATGAGTTTGAGGCACTTAAATGATCTTTAGGTTTAAAATGTCTCCTAAACACAGATCATTGCTGCTCCTTATTCTTATGTTTGCGCCGCCTTATTAAATAGATAGCTT
This sequence comes from Sander lucioperca, assembly GCF_008315115.2. Lineage (NCBI taxonomy): Eukaryota > Metazoa > Chordata > Actinopteri > Perciformes > Percidae > Sander > Sander lucioperca. Next base: position 32,715,118 of record NC_050187.1, read on the forward strand.
TCATTGTCATTGTTCATGGTTGTTCAACATACGACATTTGGAGAGCTGTTCAGTGAAAGACAAAACCAAGACATCACATACATTCAGCAGAGTTTTTCCTGCATAGAGGATTTTTTTTGGCAAAAATATTCTAAATTCTATTGTGTTGTTATACTGCATACTTAACAGTATTTTTTTTTTTAAATATAGTTCTTACTGGCCTCTCTGTGTTTATTCTTTATGTTAAGTGAGTGTTGTACTTTGAGAGCAAAGATTAACCCGAGTCAAATTCCTTGTTTGTATGTGCAAACCTGGCCAATAAAGCTGATTCTGATAAGGTAACACAGACTCAATACCTTTTACAGTATGCAAACTGATCATGCCCCCCCCCCCCCCCCTTAAAAAAAGTCCATTCTAAGGCAGGAAAAACCCTGATTCAGGACATACGATTTAAATAAATCTGCTACTGCTACTGCGTCTTTGTGTCCTCCTCCGTTGTGCAAACTCCTAAAATGACAGGGGAGGGAGAGGGAGGAGAACTAGTTGCCAAAAACAAGATGGAGAGGACAGAAAGCTGTGAAACAAAGTCAGCTGGGTGATATAGCAATGAACACGAGTCAAGTCTAGTAAAAAGAGACGAGTACAGAGAGAGAGAAGCAGCTCTGACATGGTGTTGGACGGTTCAGGCCTGTCAACTCAGCGCTTCACACCGCCGCAGCACTCTGCAGCGAGCCCGGGCCCGGTTGGCACGGCGCCGCCATGCCTCTTTTGTGTGCTAACCCCCGTGCCAACTCCCCGGCCTCCCGACTCTACCCAAACATCACGCCACTTAGCGCAGCCGCTCAACCTGCCCTCTGAAAGACGGAGGAATGCAGCGAGAGACGGAGAGGGTAAAGCCCAAATGTTTGCAAGTGGAATGAGTGGATTTATTGCCTCTTGAAGACAGCAAAAAAAACTGTTTTAGTTTTCAGAGATGTATTGAGTTAAGTGAATTAACTCAAGTACTTTGCTTCATTACTGTTTTAAGTTTGTGCATTTTTCCTCTGTATTGCAACAAAACATATTGCACTACTAAATTTGATTACTTTGCAGATTCATGCTTTTATGGGATATTATCATCTTTTTTTATAAAATAAATTCTGAAAGTGTTTTGCCACTAAGTCTTTTGTGGTTCAATTCAAGTCTTAAGCAGTGAACTGTTATTTTTTTCGGACTGCAAAGAACAATTATTCTCATAAATATTCAATTAAATACTATTTGATTCACAGAAAATAGTTCACCCCCCTCCCCCCAGAGCCTCAGGTGACATCTTCAATAGCCTGAAGGAATGAATGTATTCAGCCATGTACCGTACTTCATGCTGACTTCTCTCTGCTGAGTAATCGGTGTGTTTTAGGGGCTGTGGTGGACACGGAATTTCCCAAAACCATTGTCCCGCATCATTTTGGGGAAACAGTTTTTACGTCTACATGACACATCGGGAAGCTGAACCTTGAACACTGACGTTGCACTTTTGGTTTGATAACTTACAAGAAATTCCTGCCCTGTAAAGATTCCCTGCCCTGACTCGACTTGAACTTTGTGACAGATAAATATAAGGACAGAATGTATTACTTTCCTTAAAAAACAAAACCAAAAAACAAACACACAAACTTTAATTAACACAGACTGAGCTAAAAAAAAAAAAAAGAAGTCAGATTTTTATCTATGTTTTTGATTAATTTAAAAAAAAAATGTTATTAAAGTTTATTTAGATAGGAACTGACACAAAAACATACTGTAGATAAAATTAAACAGTCATCTGTTGTATGTATCATGAAACTAATTCACGAGGGGTTTTGGTTAAAAATAAAAATACAGTAACATTATTGAAAATAAGAGAGATGAAACAAAATGGAATGAAATGAAAAAGGAAAGAAAGTATACAGAGAGAGCACAGTGTAAAAACTAAATATGAGAGCTATATTGTTTCTGAATTAGCGACAATTTTTTTTTTTTTTTTTTTTTTTTTTTTTGAAGGTGGCTAATGTTGGGATACATTTCAAGTGGTCTGGCATAGAGTTCCTTAATTTTGCCCCCTTTACTAAAAAGGCAGTTTGGGCAAACATTGTTCTTTACGGACAGGGATACTACAATTGCCTTTTAACGCTGCTCGGGTGGTGGATCTGGTACCACTTTGCTGTCTTGTTATTGTTTTGCGAATGGTTGGGGGAGCAGCGTTATTTAGGCATTTAAAAGGCATGTAAAAGAAAACAGATAGGGTCCTACAGAAAATATTACACAAAACAGAAAGCATATCGAGATGCATGAATGACAAACGCTTGATTATTTAATTTTTTTGACGTGTCCGGAAAAAAAGAGTGGGAAGAATGAAAACAAACCGGCAGCAACGTAAGAAGCCACTTCAGTCTGTTTGTCAGTTTTTGAATGAGTCTCTCGGCAGCTAAGAATCTGTCTTTGTGCTTCGAGACTCCGCTGTTTGTGTTTGGGGTTTTCTAAAGCTCTTATTTAGCGTGTAAACACGTAAGAGGAAGATGGCACGAAGCACAGGGAGACAAATACAAACTGGGAGCTAAAACGGAGTGAGAGACTGTTATTTATTTTCAGATGTGCTAGAGAGACAGAGGCTTCCCAGCTGTGTGGGTAGTTTGGTTTTGTGATTTTCATTGTGATTTAGTTCTCTGTGGAAAGATGAACAGCCGGGGCCGTTCGAAGAGTTAATGACTGACTTTAGGTTTTAAGCTGAGCCAGCTGTTACTCGTGGTGGACTTTATACTTTCAGATGTGTAGATTCAGACCAGCAGCGGTTTACCACATCACTGCTGAGAGCACTACCAGTGAGTAGAGTGGAGGACAGAGTAGGGCTGCATGATATGAGGAAAATATCTAATTGCGATTATTTTGAAAGACATTAAAATGATTATAGTGTGATTTTTGCGAGGATCTGTACCAAAACAAAGATTTTTTTCTCTAGTCTGTAGGATACAATTTGTAGGCCGGGACATCTCTGCAGCACCACGATACTTAATTCAGAATGGTTTGACACAAATTTTGCCTTTAACAAATATTGCGCCCCCCCTGCGATTTGGATATTGCACTAGTCCATGTTGCAATTTCGAAACAATTGCGATTAATTGTGCAGCCCCAGGACCGAGCAATCATACCGAATGTAAAGGCTAATAAAGGGGTTTTCAGTGATCGCCACTTTCAGCAACTTTCCGTACTGTATTGCATGACAATGCCTGCTTATCGGATGAGGATTATTGTTTTAGTTTTTTGCTGCTTTTTACTGAAAAATCTAGGGCTGGGTATTGCTCAAAGATTTATGATACCGATACCAATATGGTGTTTGGTGTTTTACGTCCCCAACGTCGCCTTCCAGGCAGCGCGGCAATGGTTATGTTTAGGGTTAAACGTACAATATGTAACTTTATTAGCCAGCTGAGAGACGGGTGTGGGTGGGGATTGCCGGGGGAATCTCCGCAACGGCGAGGACGTTCGATAGCCGTTGTGCAGCAGCAGAACATCTCCCAGCTACCCGGAATGATCTCCCCTTCACTTTTCTGTAATCTTAACTTTTCGTTTTGGTGTTTAACCCACCTTTTGTCGGGTTAATTTAGCTAACCGTAAAGACAGCTAAACGCAAAGGGGGGAGAAATTCGGCAGGGAGGAGATTTTCGGCGGTTTTGACGGAAGTTAGGAGTCACTAGAGGGTGAGAGCTTATATGACGCCACTGATGGGCGACTAAAGGAAATGCTCCGTGTCTGAAATAAAATAACAGATTTCTCTGAGTTTGACATTTGGTGGAAACATTTGGGATAGTGTAAGAACACAACTCATAAAAATATATAACATAGGTATGGTCGTTTTTGACATTTTAATGCAGAAATGTTACATATTGTATCTTTAAGGTTAGGGTTAGCTGCCTGGAAGGCGACGTTGGAGGCTTAAAACACCATCGAGCTACCAATACCGGGAATTCGATACCGGAACCTAAACGATACTTTTTCCGATACCAACTTTATAAAACAAAAATGAATTGCAACGTTACACATTGTGGCACAGATCTTCTTATTTATTTTTCAGCTCCTACTACGTGAGCCCCGTCTCTGTGTAACGTAGAGTTTTTCCTACGTGTCTCTACGACGTGTAGCGTTAGACAGCCAATCACAGACTTTATAAGATCTTGGTAGAAGAATGCTGCATGCTTATTGGCTCACTGATGCAGATGAGATTGACTCCTTAGGTATTGTAATTGGGTATTGAATGTTGTGTAAGTAATGATTTCTATACCCAGCCCTGGAATAATCACAGATTTCTTTATTAAAAGGAGCAGATACTGCATTTTTTATGTTGTTCTGTTTCCAAAATGTGTTGTTTCCTGCTGCCAGAAGATGCTGATTACCGCTGACAGTAATAAGTGTTTAATTACTTCCTTATTTTCATGCCGTAGGCAAGGTCTTCCTGCAACATTTACAGCTCAAGGAATTGAAGAAAAATTTGACAAAAGCAAATAAGCTCCTGATTACTTGCCAAAGAAAGTTTTAAAAACTGTTGAAAATCCTTTGCAGTTTTGATATTTTTTTTTTAATCCAATTTCATCCAGCCGGTCCTCACCCAGAAAACGGCTGTATGGGTCGATTGTGCAAGCAGCTCATAACGATCCACAAGTATCTTGTTTTTGTTAGGCGGCGAGCTCTCGACAGAGACAGCAATCAAATATTGCGACAGCAAACAAGGTTTTAGGAAACGATCGTGGGCGGGGTTACAAAATGTAAGTTTCAGTGACAAACGGGACACAAACCCAGGGTCTCTTGGGTAAAAGTCCTGTGTTGTTTGACCCATCCACCACCCCAACCTGAGTCCTTACGCAGGTTTTCAGTCCGTAATACTATTTGCTACCGTTGTCGCTCTTAATACTACGTCATCTTACAGTGCTGTGGTCGAGCTGCTACTGTGCCCGGTGCATTCCATACAGACCATAGACTGTTAATATTAATGGACAAAGCATCCGGTTCGGCGAAGTACTGCAAATGCGGAAGTGCCTTAAACCTGCATTCTATCTGAATTCCAGCAGGGGGCGACACGTGCGGTTGCAAAAGGAGGTCGGTTTCTGTAGAAGTCTATGAGGAAGTGACGCATTTCGCTTCATATTGACTTTCTGGTCTCAATCTCTAGTTTTAAGTCTTCTGCAACACAGAATGATGTTCATTTTTTGAATAATGGTCTCGTTGATTTTAAAATCAACAATAAAGCAGGGGGTGTTTTAGGACGTGGCTACGATGTGATTGACAGTTCACAGCCTGTCTTATATGTACTATAACTATGGGACAAAGATATATTTAAAAACTAGCAAAGCTAAATCTTACCTCGAATTATGTAGGCTAGTAGAGCTGGGCAATATATCGATATTATGTCGATATCGTGATATGAGACTAGATATCGTCTTAGATTTTGGATATATATCGTAATCGTGGCATAAGTGTTGTCTTTTCCTGATTTTAAAGGCTGCATTACAGTAAAGTGATGTCATCTTCTGAACTAACCAGACTGTTGTAACTGCTCTATTATTTGCCTTTACCCACTTAGTCATTATATCCACATTACTGATGATTATTTATCAGAAATGTCATTGTGTAAATATTTTGTGAAAGCAACATTAGTGAACACTACAATATCGTTGCGGTATCAATATCGAGGTATTTGGTCAAAAATATTGTGATATTTGATTTTCTCCATATCGCCCAGCCCTATAGGCTAGCTTTCAGCAACAGTTGCATCCAGATTGCCAGTGAAAGTGTGTAACGTAGCAGCATTTCCAACTCTTAGCTGACGTCACAGTCAGATAGCGCCCAATAGACTATGGCTCTTCCCTCTCGTCTAAAATCGTCACATCTGCAACCAGGATGGCTGCGCCGGTAACGGCAAACTCGACGACTCATAGCAGATCTCCACAAACCAATGGGTGACGTCACACATGCTCTGTCCATTAATATTAACAGTCAATGATACTGACGCTAAAGGGGGATTTTTGCATCTGTATCTGACGCTGAGAGCCCCTCACCAAGTGTCAGTATTTTATGTGTTGGGAGTGAGAACGGGTTGGCTGTAAAGTCCCTTTGGCCCTTGGGCCCCCTCACCGTGAGGAAAAACAGCAGAGGAGGTCTGGGAAACCTTTCTTTGCGTCTTTCCATTGTTATTTTTATCTCACTCATTCTTGCCTGCCCGCCCACTCTTCCTCCTGCTTTCTGTCTTTGTGTTGTTTTTTTCTTCTGTGTCTTTGCTCATATCACATTCTCTCATATTTATCCTTGCTTCCCAGCTGGGCTCTCTGCCTCTCCTCGCTCACTTTGTTGTAGTCCCCTTTTGCCTCCATGTTTGAGGTCATTTGACCAGGCTTATACAGTATGTTCCCCTCTCTCCCCTCCTTCAGAACTCTGTCTCCTTGCCGTTTCCTATTTCCTGTCCGCCAGCTCCCTTCTTCTTCTTCCTCTGCTACCAAAATGGCTTCCTGAACCACTGTGTGTCGCCTGGCTCAGCTCCAGGTCCTCCCAGACTCCTTCAGGTTGAAGTCCAGCTCCCCTGAAGTCAGGTCAAGTTCTCCCATTTTCCAGCTCCTCTGTGACAGTAAACTGAACATCTTTGAGTTGTGGACAAAACAAGACATTTGAGGACGTCATCTTGGGCTTTTGGAAACTAACCCGTTCTCACCCCCAACTCGTCAAATACTGGCGCTTGGTCAGTGGCTCTCAGTGTCAGATACCAATGTAAATATCACCCTTTAGCGTCTGTATGGAACGCACTGGGCAGAGCAGCAGCTCGACCGCGGCGCTGTCAGATACGTAGTATTAAGAGCAACAACGGTAACGAGTAGTATGAAAGATGGAAAATCTGCACAAGGACGTTGTTGTCAGTTGTCAGTTGTTGTCAGTTGGTGGATGGGTCAAACAACACAGGACTTTCACCCCGGAGACATAGGGTTCGTGTCCTGTTCTTTTTGTTCCGCGTGTCACTGAAACGCACATTTTGTAACCCCACCCACCATGTTTTCCTAAACCTAACTGTCCCGTTCTTGTGCCGCATGTCAGTTAAACGTACCTCCCGACCCAGAGCGTCAAGAAGGGATGGCAGGAGTCCCGAACAAGCGTGTCTAAATATGATGCCAAAGGGCTAGATGCTGTAGACCACACAGGTCAAACTCAAGGCCCGCGGGCCACATCTGGCCCTTTGCAAAGTTTGATCTGGCCCCCATATCATTTCAGATTCACAATAAATTTTGGACCGACTAGTTTTTGTCACTTTTTACAAAGTTTTGGGTGCTTTTTTTTTCAATGTTTTTGACCCCTTTTCTGTCATTTTTGGCATTTTCTTAGACATTTTTGTAGACCAAACTGTGAGATGTTTGACTTTTTCGATGACATAATAATAATAATTTTTTTTTATGGGCGCCTTTCATAGCACTCAAAGACACCTGACAGTTAAAACAAGCAAAAAATACAGTTAAGAAAGGCAAATATAATTAAATTAAAACAAACATTTAAAAGATTGAGATAGAAAATTAAAATAAAGCAATCTAGCCATTATTTTGATGGAGAATGGAGTCATGTGGGGTAGGCCTTTTTCGGAAAAGGTAAGTTTTGAGGGAGGTTTGGGTAGAGACTCTATGGTACGGATGGATAGCTGGAGGGAGTTCCAAAGATTAGGAGCAAAATGGCTGAAGGCTCTAAACCCCATTGTGGACAGGCGGGCAGAAGGAGTGAAAAGCAGTGAGGAAGAGGAGGATCGGAGTGTTCGGGATGTATAGGGCTGAAGGAGTTCAGAGAGGTATAGAGGAGCGAGATTATGGAGGGCTATAAAGCAATACATCTCTGGCCCTTGGTGTGATTCTCATTTTCAAGTGTGGCCCTTAGGGAAGCTGAGTTTGCCTCGAGGCTTTTTTGCAGCGGCACTGTTGCTCAATCTGGCAGAAATGCCAATAAACCAGAGCACGTTTTTCTCCCATCCCAGAATGCTGTGTGGACTAGCCAGACCCTCCTCCACAGCGCGGTGTAGGAAGGTCTGGCAATGCGAGACTATGTAAAGTGTGTCTGTGTTGAAAGGAAGTCTAAAGAGAGTCTTCCTCGCTGTCTGTCCCCCCTGTGTGTTAAAAAGCTTTCTCCTTCCGCCTCATTTTCAACCATTTTGGACAATCTCGCTCTGCAAAATTGAATTTGTGACTCCAACAATCATTGAAAACACACTTGAGCTGAGAGGAGCTGAAAGCTAGACACCGCTGCCTGCATCCGAGCTTGTTTTCTACCATCGGCTGAAGCTTTCTGGAATAACATTATGAACACACTAATGTCCCAAGATACAGGAGATAGTCCATCTGGGTAAACATTCAACCTCAACTTGTTGTACTTTACGCTTGCATAGATGTTAGCTAACATACAAAAAACTTGAGTATCACTCACTCACTGACTTTGACTTTTCTTTTTAACTGTGTTGCAAATTGTAAACTGGTACGGTGACAAAGTGAAAAATGGCACGAGGCTCGCATTCCTTTCTCTTTAAGTCTCTGTAATCCTTTTCTACAGATTACTCTTAGTCATTGCTTTTCAGTTTGCATTTCAGGACACAGAAAACTAATGAAATGCAGCTTTCTCTTTCACCTCAGTTATCACATCTCTCTCGCTCGGTCCTAAAACACAAGTGCAGTACAGACTCGGTTTTTAAAAGAGAACTTGCTTTTATCACTAGAAGGAACGCACAAACGGAATGTTCCTTCATACAGGAAGTGCACTACAACGCTCCTGCAAATAAAAACCAAAGCTTGTTGTTTAGGGATCATCGGGCCGTTTTTTGGCAGTTTGCAGATTATCTGTATCTGCGTTTTATTTGCCTAATAACCGATAAAGTTAATGAATTAGAAAGTGTGCTTCTTTGGCTCGGCTACAGCTCTGTGTCTGTCCCTCTGCTTCGGTTTCACTCACCACTGAGTCTGACTTAATGTCCCGCCCACAACACTATCTGTCTTTCTGTTACTGTGTATTATGTTGAAAGTTTTGAGTTGAAGTTTGTAACGTTCCAAAATCTTAAAGCTTTGTTGCGTAACTTTTTGATATTAATGAACGTCACGTTACATTCAAGTCATTACCAAATGAGTAGCTACAAAGCTGATTTAGACACAACTCTCTCTGTATTTCTCAGTATGGTGATGTTCAGAAGATCGTGGCGTCCAGTAACTTTCCCGCGCAGAAACTCGAGTGAAGATAGTGACCTCTTCTGAAGAGTCATCATGTTTTTTTAATCCTCCGTGTCCTCCTTGGCTACTAGCAACTGTGTATCGCGAGCACGATAACGGAAGACTTGTATCATGTGGACGTGCCGACAGTTTTGTTGTCATTACTTAGAATTCCTCATGGGGGCGACACTACGCGCTATAGCTTTAATTTTGACTTAAAGATTTTCATTTTCATTGTAAATGCATATCGGTTCCATATATCGGTTATCGGTTTCATTAACTACTAGTAAACGGTATCATTATCGTCCTTGAAAAACCAGTATTTGTCGATCCCTAATGTCATTTCCACAGAGAAGTTTGTCTTTAAACTCCCTGATATTGTTACCACAGTTCAGTGCTCCGAGGTTGTATTTAGGGATGCACCGAATCCAGATTTTTGGGGTTCGGCCAAATACCGAATCCATTGGTTAAGATTCTGCCGAATTCCGAAACCAAATACCGAATCCTACTCCCATCCTCAGTCCATAAGACAGTAAATACATTAATGAAGTAAACAATGTTCGCAGCAGTGTCTTTTTCATTTTATTTTATTTTAACTGTAAAAAAAAAGAAAATGGTAATGGTCGTCGGTAAAAGTTTTTAGCTGTGACTGTTGGATGTTTCATTCGCAAATGTAACAGCAGTGATGTTGTGTATAGTTTAGGGTCCTTGCCACCACCAGACAAATCAGCATTACAAATTGAACATGTAGCTGGACTTGAATGGCCTTCTTTTGACTGAAAGTACTGCCAAACTACACTTTTTCTGCTCCCGAGTTCCATTTCCACTTTCTCACAGCCTACAGCATTGAACGCTCCACCTACGTAAACACCTTCCCGTAATCAACAACGGCGTCATTACATCGACCAGCGTAGCGCGCGTAGTGCAAGCGTAGGGTTCGGTTCGGTGGAAAAGAATTCTAAGGTTCAGCAGAAACCGAACCCCGTCAAAAAGCCCAATATTAGGGCAATAATCCTGGATTCGGTGCATCCCTGGTTGTAACTTTGTTTTTCCTGGAGAACTAGCATTTTGAATGGACAAATCAACCGAAAACAAAAGTTGCCCCCAGATACTACATTCAAGAACATTCAACCCACCTCATTTTGCTCAAACGCTTCCTACGGCTGCTTTCTATATCCGTCCCTAAGCCTTCGTTCTACCTGTCCATTTGAAACGAACCCTTCAGTCCGCTCTCGCGTTGTCAATCAAATCCCACGTTTGAGATCTCCGAACTCAAAGATGAATTCATCTCTGACAGCTCAGATTGTTGACACTTTTTTTGTTTTTGTAAAACACTAAATGAGCAGTTGATTAAGATAAGATAAGATAATATAGACTATTAATCCCACTCTGGGGACATTCCTGTGCTACAGCAGCTCAAAAGATTTTTTTTTTTTACGCACATCAGAACACAAATACACATTAAGTAGACATTAAGTAGACCTAAAGTATAAGGAATACAAAAAATAGAATTAGTTATAATAATAATAATAATAATAATAATAATAATAATAGTTGTAATAAAACAAACATATTTACACAATAAACACGTTATATATATATATATAAACAGACTGGGGATAAACACAGTTATCATGTTAAACTCATTGTAATGAAAATGTTGGATACTTAAATAAATATTATCACATTATACATAATACTGTGACAGTTATGATATTGTTTTTCCATATACTGTACAGCCGACCCCCTAGATTTAGGAATGTTTGTCATTTCAGATGCACACTTGTGGTTGTTGAAGCTTAATTTTTTTTGGCATCTACTGTATTGAGGTAAATAATGAAATTGTTATGATTTTGTTTTGTGGTCATAATGCGGAGACCTATGTACACTGATGCACATTTTATTAGTGCTGGATTTGATTCATCTTACGTAAAAGCTATACATTTTATATCTCTTTCATTTCTTTATTCGGTCCCGTCTCCTTGCCTGTTAAAAGGGTCAGTTCACCAAAGTTATAAAACATTTTTTTCTCACTTGCCCTTATGTATCCGTACAGGTAGTCCGTTATCTTTTTGTTCTTCAATTTTGAGATGTCGGTGAGATAAATAAGACTCATAATATACATTAGAATATAAAAACATGATACCAAAGAGAAAGAACTCAAACTTCATCTGAAACATCTCTTAGTTGTAGTAGAACATTTTTCCGATAAAACACATTGACAATAAGTAACTGGGAAACTGTTCACGAGACAGTTATGTCAAATAAAACCTATAATATCTGCATGGCATACATACAACTCTATTCTATGCTATATTTTAATATCCCACAGTGCCAGTTTAAGTCTCAGCCCTGCAGCTTGTTTGGTATTCTGACGGAGGGTCACTGTGTGGTCAGCCGAGCTCCCTCACACCACCTGTGCTCTCTCTCTCTCTCCTTGTCTCTTTTTCTCTCTCTCTCTCTCTCTCTCTCTCCTTGTCTCTTTTTTTCTCTCTCTCTCTCTCTCTCTCTGCTTGTCTCTCGGTCTCTCTGTACCGTTGTCTCCATCTTCCTCTCCCTCTCTCTGTCTCCTCTCTCTGTCTGTCTCTTCTTTCTCTCTCTCTTCTTTTCTCTCTGTCTCTCTCTCTTTCTCTCTAACTCCTCATTACTCTCTTCCTCGCTCTCTCTCTTCTTCTCTCTCTGTCTGTCTCTTCTTTCTGTCACTCTCTCTCTTTCTCTCTCTCTCTCTCTCTCTCTCCTTTCTCTCCCTCTTTCTCTCTCTCTTTTTTGTCTCTCTCCTTGTCTCTCTGTCTCTCTTTCCCGCTTTCTCTCTCTCTCTCTATCTCTTTTCTCTCTCTCTTTCTCTCTCTCTAACCCCCTCTTTTCTAACCCTAACCCTAACCCTTGTATTTATTGGCCTGTTGTTTTGAAAAGAGATTATTTTGTAAATAACGGGTTGGAACATTAATTGAATAAAGTTCCTTTAAAAATCAAAATATCCCTCTCTCTCTCCCTCTCCTTCTCTCTCTCTCCTCTCTGTGCCTCTTTCAATCAGCTAGTCTATCCCGACCATCAGCGTGGCGTGGGCGGGTTTGTTTGTTTGTGCCAGAAAGTGTGTGTGTATGTGTGTGTGTGTGTGTGTGTGTGTGTGTGTGCGCGCCTCTCTTTCATGGACTATCAGAATCATCAGCAATCTCCTGCATCGTTCTTCCCCTGATTGAGCTGAAGTCGGGGCCCCTGTCTGGGATAGCTGTTTGTTCGGCTGTGTGTGTGTGTGTGTGTGTGTGGCTGTGTTTCCAGAACTCTATGTTCCTCAGGATCACAGATTAGCCAGCACTGTATTGTTGCTCTGTGTTTGTGCTCGACTAGGCGCCACAACTACAGGAAGACCCACCGTAAGCAAGGAAAGGTGTGTGTGTGTGTGTGTTTGTGTGTGTGTGTGTGTGTGTGTGTGTGTGTGTGTGTGTGTGTGTGAGCCTTCTACAATAATAGCAAAAGATAAACGTATGAATATATTTTTGCGCAGAAGGCGGACCGTAGATTTTGTCTCCCGTTACTTCCATTGAAAGTGCATTAGGAAAGAGGAGGAATGATTACAGCGAGCAAAACGTGTGTAGTTGTTCATAAGGGCAGCTTACTATTGTTTTAAAGTGGACTACAGTGTTTCCTCCCCCCATGTTTCAGGTGTTTTATGTCTTAAAACAAAAATGAATGAATTATTTTTTTTAAAACTTGAAACACTTGAAGTTGATCTTCAAACAGGCAGACTGTTCCTTTAAGACCGAGTTAAGGTGCGGTCAGATGTTCAGGCTTCAATCGGCGTCAGTGAAATCTGTAAAATCTTGAAAGTGATCAGAACATTTCTGCAGTAAATGATCCGTGGATAGCCGTTATGAACTCACAGTACCTGTGCCAGGCCCACACACACACACACACACACACACACACACACACACACACACACACGGAGCCTGACACCTGCTCTGGTTACAGCATCTGTTTCCGAAGCACCTTTTGTTATCACAACACTCATGTGGAGTTAATGTGGGGCCTGTGTTTCTGTAAATGTGTTTATGTGTTTGAGAGTTAATGTTTGTGTGTGTTTTGCGTGTATGCATGTTGCATGACAAAGCTGACTATTCATTCTGAACCTGAGTTAACCGTTTGCACACAAGATGACAAAACTGTGAGTGTAAAGAAATACAAATGACTCTTCTTAAATACAGTATAGTTTTCCCATGTCACCTCGCATGGGAAAGCCAATTTCCGTACATTAGTACACCAGCTCTGATAATCTGTTCACATGCAGATAGGAACAGATGAAGCGCTGTGCAGCGCTGCTGCAGGGGAAAGCTGTGTTAACAGTCTCATTACCGCCAGCAAGAGAGAGGAACACACACCATACATCCTCTCTGTGTTGCTTTTTCTTTCTTTGCTCTGTGAAGATTTGGACTGAGCGCGAGAGCCGAGCGGGATCGGGAGCTTTCATTTGTTTGTGTCGTGTATGTGCACATGTTGAACGTCCTCGGGGCCTTCACTGACAAGTTAATCACAGAGAGAAAGAGAAGTGATTGAAAAAGCCTGAGGGTGTGAAGAGATTAGAAAAGAAAAATGAATGTGCGCTGAGAGAGGGGAGGCCAGTTGCCGTCTTCACTGGGGAACAGAAAAAGGGAAAGTCAGTTTACTTTGCCCAGGAGCTAAACATAGCGGGCTTCAGGTAGAATCTGGCTCAGCTGCATTGTTCAAATCTGTGGCAGCCTGTTGGGCAGGCAGGGGGGCGGATGATGTTGATTGATGGTTGTAAAAGCAGCATTATAGATATAATAATAATAATAATAATAATTCAGTAAAAGTTGTAAACATCAGCTGCAACATTAGCAGTACTTTGTTAGCATAATTTTGCTAGCCTTAGAACGGTTTCTTGTGCGCATGACAAAGAAGAGTTCCGTATGTGCATAGAGTCCTGAGGGCCGCATTTTTCTATTACAGTACAAGGAAAAAAATCTGCAAGTGCACTGAAAACATGTCAACTAGTAGAAATCAGCACAAAGTTGTATGCTGATAGTGATTGATAGGCAATTAATCAAAACATTCCTATTGACCTATTGATTTATTGGTAAAAGTAACTGGTGACAGTTTGTTGCCTCTTTTTCATTTTGAGGTGTGAACAAAGAAATCCAATGCAATTATTTAGCACTCAATGTCATCTGTCAACCCTAACCTGTGTCTGTCTGTCTGTCTGTCTGTCCGTCTGTGTGTGTGTGCATGAATGTGTGTCTGTGTGTGTGCGTGTGTGTTGCTGTGGTTTAGAGTGACAGCGTTACTTCTGTCACAGAGGTTTCAGAATGCCAGGTATGCGTTTTCTGTGTGTGTGTGTGTGTGTGTGTGTGTGTGTGTGTGTGTGTCTGTGTCTCTCTCTCTCTCTCTCTCTCTCTCTGTCTCTATATCCATCTTTTAATAATCTAGCCATCCATCAGTGATGGAACAATGTAAAATGCTCTGTTTCAGAATTATAGCAGCATTATTGGAAATAAATACTTAAAGTATAGACGTAACGTTGTACTGGTTGTGCAGTAGACTGTCTGTTTACCCTGCAGAGATCTGAGGAGCAGTTAGTCTATAGCGACCACGTTTCACTTCCAGTATTGTTCCTCATTTTGGCCAGATATCCGTTATCTTGCGCCTTCTTTGTGTTGTAATTTTAAACTCCGGTGGATTTCTGAGGACTATGGTTAACTGCTCCTCAGATCTCTGCAGAGTAAATCCAGACAGCTAGCTAGACTATCTGTCCAATCTCAGTTTTCTCTTGCACAACTTTTGAACGTACACATTCCACCAAAACAAGTTCCTTCCCGAGGCTATTTTGCAGCGGCACCGTTGTTCCGTCCGGCGCTTAGCACCGCCCTCAGACGATTGTGATTGGTTTAAAGAAATGGCAATAAACCAGAGCACGTTTTTCTTCTATGCCGGAATGCTGTGTGGACTAGCCAGACCTTACTTTGCAGCACTGTGGAGGAAGGTCTGGCAATGCGAGACTGAGGAGCAGTTAACCATAGTCCTCATAAATCGACCGGAGTTTAGAACACCAACACAAAGAAAGAGGAAGGTGACGGACATCCGGCCGAAAAAAACGTTGATATAGACTATAGAAAATACAAAAAGTACAACAGTGCTGTCCGTCCTCCTGTTACTAACATCTAAATCTCCGACTAACAGCCTCTATGAAAAGCTACGGTAATGAAAGCAAATGCAGCATTATGAGCACAAACAAACATCTGGGCAGGCTGCAGGTTGACTTCAGATGTCCTTTTAGGGTGACGCATGCAATGTTTGCATGAGTGCAGGTTCAGGATAATGAAAATAACTGGCAACCCGCATCGCCCAGGCTCAGGTTGCTATTCTCACAGATCTAAAAGCAGCAGTCGAGATGTGCCAATGAATCAGAGCAGAACTAAGAATGTTATCTCTGCTTTGACATTATTTTCTGGTGCGAACAGAAACCGGAGCTGTGTCTCATGTCATCTTTTTAATCCAGCAGCTTCAACTTTGCCGTGTTTGATTCGTGTTTTCATAACGGTGCCAATAGGCCGGAGGTCACTACGTTTACTGTTTGGATTGTATTTTCAGTAACGGTGTTCTTTTTTTAGCATTAAGAATACAATTTGAGACCATTTGTTGTCATCTTTTGGCGACTGAGGCTTCATGACTCATTAGCAGTGACCTCACTGTCACTGTGTGTGTGTGTGTGTGTGTGTGTGTGTGTGTGTGTGTGTGTGTGTGTGTGTTTTGATTCTGTGTGTGGTCAGCGGGTGGTGTGTCAGGTGTGACACAGACTCGGGTTGTGGTATGATTGACCTCGGCTTGTTTGTTTGCCTTCATGTGTTAGTATGTAGCTAAAGGGCAGAGGATGAATCCAGGAAGGACAAGTGTGTGTGTGTGTGTGTGTGTGTGTGTGTGTGTGTGTGTGTGTGTGTGTGTGTGTGCGCGCGACATTATTAATCATCACAAGACACTGTTGTGACAGACAGGCAGGCAGGCATGCACTTGTCACATATCTCAAATTGGCTGCAGTTGAAGCGTTGCGTCTCAAAGCTTCTGTGTGTGTTTGCGTGAGAAATATTGCCAGTCCTATTCTTGTTGACTGTCAGGCTTGCTTGTGTTTAACAGAAGCAGATACCTGCAGCACAGTGCTACAGACTATACTTTGCACTCAAGGTTAAACGTTTTGTGCAGAAACGCTCATTTTCACACACAAGTTTAAACCACAATTACTAAAAATACCGAGATTAATAGCTTATGAAATAAATTCGAACATACGCTGACACACTCTCACTCCCAACGCGTCAAATACTGACGCTTGTTTAGGACATAGGTCATTTTTTTAACGTGCAGGGTTAAATCCAAGCCGTTCTCATTCCCAATTTGTCACATACTGACGTTTGGTCAGTGGCTCGCAGCGTCAGATACCGACGCACAAGGCAACCTGTAGCGTCTGTATGGAACTTTGCCAGACCATCCACACGCTGCGGAGCGTAGGAGGATCTGGCTAGTCCACACAGCATTCCGGGATGGGAGAAAA
Source organism: Sander lucioperca (assembly GCF_008315115.2). NCBI lineage: Eukaryota > Metazoa > Chordata > Actinopteri > Perciformes > Percidae > Sander > Sander lucioperca. The sequence goes on from NC_050187.1 coordinate 32,731,879, forward strand.
ATGTGCTCTGGTCCCATAGTCTAGCTAGCTGTCTGGATTTACCCTGCAGAGATCTGAGGAGCAGTCAACCATAGTCCTCATAAATCCACCGGAGTTTGAAATGCCAACACAAAGACAGCGGAAAGAAACGGACATCGGCGAAAAGACATGCATCCGGCGGAATTTCCTGCGGCACCAGAGCAATCCCGGAAGTGGAACGTTGAGGATATAGACTAGTATGGAACGCCGGGCATAGCAGCAGCTCTACCATGGTGCTGAAAGATGATGTAGTATGGACTTTTTTTTCACAGCAGACATTTTGACTTGTCATAGTAGGAAAAGTACAGCTGAAATTGATAACCTTAACGATGGCTCAATTCCATCAAGTGTCCCAGTAAGCTATTTCAGTGAGTCAACATGCACAATACCAGGGCCTCTCCTAAGTGGAATGCAGCCATCATTAAAGGTTTTAAATATACCTGTGCTTCCTACTATGACATGTCAACATGTCTGCTGTGAAAAAGGTCTATAAAGAGCGACATGCATGTCAGTTTAAACGTCAAAAAGTGAAAATAAAATATGGCTTTGATATTTATGAACTGACATTTATTGCTATTCATCAGTTGGAATCTAAGCCAGTTTAGATCTATTTTAGATTTGTGGTGTGTTTTTCTTCACACTGCTATCACAAATGTTGCCGGAAGATTTAATGTGAATAATGTTGTTGAAAAAGTCACAAAGTGAAGGTGCTGTTCAAAAGTTTTTCTCTGTTGACTCTCTGTTTTCTCTGTTGACTCTGTTCAAAGTATTTTCTGGTAATATAAAAACTTTCTTCTTAAAATCTTTAGATTTTATTTTCTACATTTTTTTCTTCCATTAGTATTGCTTTTTTCCCTTAACTTCTCACTTGTCATGAAATATTATGATTTTTTTTCTCACATTTGATTTCTATTCTATTTTCCCTTATACCAAAAAATAGGTTTTTATGGGAATAAAAAAAATATACACACTTAACATGGAATCGTTATGTGATGATCGCTCACTAGCTTGTATTTATTTTGATTAGGACAATGTTCTTTAAGCAACATTTCTGTAAATGCGCCAGTGTTAGCCAGTCGGCTAATTTTCAACTGTAGTCCTAGTTGCATGCATGTCTTTATGGTGGGAAGAAACCGGAGCACCCGGAGGAAACCCACGCAAGCACGGGGAGAACATGCAAACTCCACACAGAAAGGCCTGGGACGACCTAGGTTCGAACCCAGTACCTCCTTGCTGTGAGGCAGAAGTGCTAACCACTGAGCCACCGTGCTGCTTCAGTAAACTGTAAAAAATAAAACCGTTTTCCATCATCTCACGAGTGCTAGTGAGCTAAAAACCCAACAAGAAATACTTTCTGATCATACAGCAGTAAGCTTATCAAAGTGTCTTGTGCCAGTGATAATAACAAGATAGAGAACTGATTCTTCATGTCACATCATCAGACTCCCACCTGACTGGCTGAAAAAGGGAATAAAAAGTTATAAATGGGAGAATAAATCCAGCTTAAAAAAGCCTTTTCAAGTGATTTTGGGGGATGTTTGATAATTGTCCAACACTTATTGGGATGAGTTGAATGACTGACTGGAACAGTAATTGGCTGAACTCGGATAGTTTCTATTCTGTATTTTCCACATGGCTTGATTGCATGAACTCAGTACCCTCTGCAGTCAGACTGTTGAGTCTAAAAAGCACCGAGCGGCATCCACTGTACCAAAAGTGCCGCTGTAGTGAAGTTTATTTATACAGCACCTTTCTGTCGGACGTCACAAACTGCGTCACAATAAGAGAAAACAGACACAATGTAAGAGTGGGAAAGCTAAACAAAGGGTAAGTCTAAACAGGTACTGTTCTCTGGGTGGTTGGCTGTTTTGTAAAGGCGTCCACAGAGCTCAAGTCCAATGAGAGCGATTTCCACAGAACTGTTTGACCCGGGAGTGTGGTGCCGCCAACAAGCCCCGATCAACAAGACGATCTCTACAGGGGCTGTGGATTCTGGGTTTGATGGGGGGGATTCAGTGGGAAGAAACCAAGAAAGGTGTCCCAACAAACCGCAGACTGGTTCTGGTTAGAAGCCGCAGCACCTGTCCCAGATGTAATCAGATTAGAGTAGAGCTGTAACAATTCCAAATTTTGCTGTGAAATGAATTGTCTCAGAAATAATTGCGATCAGGGTCCATAATTAACTTTTTTTGTCCATAAGCCAAATGGCATATAGTGAATGTTCAAATTTGACCAGCCACTCAATAGATAACCATTGTTTTTTGGCTGGTGAGTGAAGCAAATCTACCAGCCACTTGCACATCCTACCAGCATTTGGCTGGTGGTCGGTGCAAAATTTGGATCCTGATTGACAATTACCATAAACCGTCAAACCCCTTAGGTCTAATGTCAGCAATTCATTGCGGTTAAACAAAGAAACAGTGATTTATGTAAAAAAATAAAATTACGACGATGTAATAATTGTTACAGGCCTAGATTAGAGATGTTGTACTAAGGACAGTGAAAAGGAAGGAGATCCAACTTATGATTATTTTTATTACCCATTAGTCTAAAGATTAGTCCATTAGAAACTAAAGAAAAGAAAAACAATCCAATGCAGATACAATAAGGTTCTTGTGAGAATGTTGAGTTATTGATTGGCCAAAATGGAGAAGGAACGCACACCAAGGGCTGTCGTGACGGGCTGATCACTGGAAGTGGATTTGAAAGTAAGAAAGAAAGCGTTACACACTCTGGCTCCAACTCTGGATTTGTTAATTGTGGATTTTTAAGAAGGCATGTGAGGGCCAAAACATCTTCTAAATAAAACAGAGATATGGAGCCAGATTGTGCAACCCTTTTTTTTTTTTTTTTTTTACTTTCCAGTTGTTGAGGTTCACGAATACAGTATCTGGTTTAGAATACGGATTGGGCCGCATTTTTCTGTCCGAGCCCGGCCCACGTCCGACAGAGCAGTAACCGAACCTGGCCCGAGACCGACAGGCATTAAGATATTTATGTCCGAGCCCGACCCGAGCCTGACAGTTAAAATCTCATTTTTTTTCTCATACTAATGATACGTTTGTTTGTGTGGAAAGCCCACTTTTATTTAAGCAACTGTAGGAAGGCATTCGGAAATGTCAACAGATGAGCGCATCAGTGCACACGGGGCAACAAGCACGTTAACACAGGCGCCCACCTACATAATAAGCTTTTTTAAATTTAAAATGTTCAATGCCTTATCGCGCTGATGTGACCGAGCCTGACCCGAACCCGAACATCATTTCCCGAACATCATTTCTAAATATCTGTCCGAACCCGGCCGACCATCGGGTACCGTCGGATCCCGACGGGTTTGGTTCGGGTATCCATTCTTTAATCTGGTTTACGTAAAGGCTAATACAACTTGTTTGTGTTCAAATTAAGTCATTTCCTGTCATCTGTACTGAGTGTTGTCCAACATTAGTAATGCTGGGGGGTATGACCAAGATTTGTATCAGTGTTTTTTAAGATTGTGGTGGTGTCATGGTATTTTTCTTTTCTTTTCTTTTGTTTCATTACTGGGTCTTAATACAGGTTTAAAGTGGCTCTTTCTTCTGTCAGGAGGACATAAAACATGCCGTTCAGAGGTGTAATTTTGTCAATGTACACTTATTAATGTCACAAGTTGTTGTATGCCGTGGTATTTCGCCCTGTTACAGGGAGTTAGTTGTGGGTTATTAAGTTATAACCGTTAGTAAGTAGGGCATGCAGTAAACATGGGTCCGCACGATTATTTTCATAGTTGATTCATGAATCTTTTGATTTCTTTCTGGCTAAATCGATTAGTTGTTTGGTCTAGAAAATGTCAGAAAACGGTGAAAATGATGACGTTCTCAAATGTCTTGTTCTGTCCACCACTCAAAGATATTCAGTTTACTGTCACAGAGGAGTGAATGTAAATCAATCATTTTAGTGAATAACAATGCTCTGTGAGATTCCAGATGCTTTGCCTTCTTTGATGTACTTTGGACATCTTTTTGAAAAGCCATTTGCCAACAGCACGTGGAAAGTTACAGATTTGAGCTTTAATGATGATGCTGACAATTCCCCCCAAACGTTTGCTTTCATATTAGTTAAGTAAGGAAAGGAAGGAAAGACAAAGGGATGGAATGAAATAGAAAGAATGAAGGGAAAAATAAAGACGCAACGACAATTTTGAAGTAAAGCAGCAGCACTGTACCTACTGTAGGTACACTACATGGGTAAATGCAAAGTTACCTGTGTGTGTGAACGTGAGAACGTGAGTGAACGTGAGTGAGGGGTCAGTGAGTACATCAGAAGGCTCGGTGCCCTGATGAAGCACCGTGACTCCCATTGTTTCGTATCCTGATACGGTCTGCTGGGACATGCGGCAACAATGGGCCCAGACAATCAAAGAGTGGCACTACACACACAAACACACACACACACACACACACACACACACACACACACACACACACACACAATTGAAGCTAGCTGTTCCAGTTGACTTGATTGAGTGAAGCGGTCAGCGGCTGTCTGCTCGGCTGTCTGCTCTGCCGTCCGCTGACTCAGTAATGAGGATTTGGGTGATGGTCGGTCGGGGTTAATGAGTTTAAACCTCAGAGAGACGAGCAGGGAGACGCACTGATGGAACATACACTCGATAAGATAAGATAATGGTGCTTCTGTGCTCTGCCTTTCCTGTTAATTGTAGGCCATCGTCTCCTTAAATAGTGCGCTTGCATGTTTTGATTATGATTGGTTTCTGTCTCTGTGTTTCTTTAGGGTCTAGAGTGTAGCCAGAGGGGAAACAGGGATTTTAAAAATTTGAACAATTGTTACCAGCAACACTGCTGTTGTTGATGTGAAGCAGATGTTTTTTTTTTTATTTTTATTGCTGCATGGTTTCCCTGTCAAGATGTCTTGTGAACAAGCTTTGCTCAGCAAGCTACATTTTGTGCGGCTGGATTTAATTCAATAACATTTTATTTATAGGGTCAAATCAAACAGATGTTATCTCAGGACACTTTACAGATAAGAGTATCTCTAGACCAAACTTTAATTTTACAGCGACCCAACAATTTCCCAAAAAAATTCCCTTTTTTTGTTTTATTCCGTGGTGTTGTAGTTCTTTCTTTCGCTAGTCCAAATCTAATTTTGCTGTATTACAACTACAAATGAGACCAACATGCAACTTATATTGCAGCCAATCAGCTTTCGTATTATTAACTCGAGTTTCTTTCGGATTGTACCACAGACATGAAACTTCAGCTTTGGGGAAGTGAAGGTTTAGCGATACTTGGCTTGAAAAAAATTTATTTAGGGCTTAGTTGATGTTGTGATAAAGCTCTTAAATTTAATTCACAATGGTCTTAAAAAGGTCTTAAAAAGTCTTCAATTTGACTTGGGGAAATCTGCAAAAAACTCTGATATATTGAAAAGAATTGCATTTGAATGAGACACACTGTGTGCACGTGTGTGTAAACCTACGCTGCTCAGTAGGGCTGAACGATTAATTGCATTTGCGATAATATCGCGATATGTTAAAACGCGATTTCCTAATCGCAAAGGCTGCGATTTGGTCACATGACTCGCGAGAGCAAATCAGTCTGCACTCCGCAGAGAAAGCATCAACTAGCACGCTAACGCTACGCCGTACCTTGAGCTGATTTCTGTCATTCAAACAACTCTGAGTTGTAGTTTAAAACTTTTACAGCCATTTTAATAAAATGAAGGGTTTTATTCGGGCTTGAGTCTATACATGCAGTTAATGGATACAGGCACACAGAACTCAAGGCTCGGTTGGCAACGATTAGCTCTGATTAGCGGTTAGCGGTTAGCTCCATTATAAAGATATGAGTGGAGGAGCTGCCACTGAGAGGGGTAACAACCAGACTCTGATAAATGACGTTCGGGGAGCTTTCACAGCAGCGTGGCTGCGGGGTTTCAACGGTTTTATTAGTAGAGTTAATCCCACGGCAAGAACACCAGCAACTAGCTAACGTAACGATAGCCTCTCTGAACAAGTGCACACGGCAGCACGCAACTTCACGAGGGGGAGGGGCTGGAGGCAGCTCCTCTCTGTGCACTGTAAAAAATGACACTTTTTTGTGTGTGTGTATAGATATATACTATATTTTTACTTATTTAACTGTCTATTGTGTAATTGTGTGTTCATACTATAAATTATTATATTATTATTCTTTGTTGAATAATACAGAAGACAAAGAGCTTAAAAAAATAATCGAATATCGAATTGCAATCGCAATATTTGGGAAAAAAATCGCAATTAGATTATTTTCAAAAATCGTTCAGCCCTACTGCTCAGCATTTCATCAATCATTTGTTTTATTTTTGTTTCATTCTTTTCTTATCTTTTGTGAGTTTTGAGTTTCAGCCACAGAATTGATCTCTGTTTGCACGGTTGGGTTTAATCTGGGGCTGCATGTTGCAGCTTTGGCACAGACGTGATCCACTGTGATAAAGTGCGTGTTGTCACCACAGAGGGAGGGCATCTAAAGTTCGGCAGAGCGGAGCCACACCTCACCGTCTGTTGTGGTTTTTTGAAGTTATCATCGACACGGTGCCTGCAGACAGATCAAAAGTTGAAAAGCTCTTTGTTCAGGGAGATGCTGATAAGGGTTTTTACACAACATGCTCCTTTGGGCCTTGTGAAATATAGGGCTCATTCAAACGTGGTATGCAAACTCGTTAATCCTCCTCGTGGGACTCTTCATGAGGCCTGCGGCGACTCTTACAAACTGTTGCTCCGTTAACACGTCTTTGGTTTTATGTCTTGTCGAAAGAAAAATTGCCTTTCAGTTACTCCTGAGGTTCTTGGATAGCATTCTAGAAAATGCGGCAACAGCATGAATGTCTGGGGGCTGATGATATATCTTACTGCTGTTGTGCGATGTTCTGTGAAAACCCCATTCCAGACAATTTTTTTTTTCCTTCAGTTATATAATTTTACACTCTGGGGTTGAGGAAATGTGTAGCTCTGTTGCTCCAAACTTCAAAACCGCGCAGTGGTCAAGATTTAGATTACACACTTTGTTTAGTTCCTGCAAAATGCATCTTTGGAGATACAAGGTTTTCACCTGACCGGGTGCCCCTTGGGGGGGGGAATTTGTGATTTTGGGCTTTATAATTTATAATCAAACTGAGTTGACTTGACCGGGTACAAAATTATGACACTTCTGTTTAGGGCTGCAAAGATTAATCGATTAGTTTTCAACTATTCAATTAATCGCCAACTATTTTGATAATCGATTAATCGGTTTGAGTCATTTTTTTAATGAAAAAATAAGCTATAAATACTCTGATTCCAGCTTGTTAAATGTGAATGTTTTGTGGTTTCTTCATTCGTCTGTGACAGTAAACTGAATATCTTTGAGTTGTTGACAGAACAAGACTAACAATCGAGAAGATGATCGACAGATGAATAGACAATGAAAATAATAGGTAGTTGTAGCACTACTCTCCTTTTCTTTTGTAGTGACTAAGATAAGATAAGCCTTTATTGTCTCCTATAGGAGAAATTCATCTTGGGCATTCGAGAGAAACAAAATGGCGACACATCGTGCATAAACACACAATAAACATACAGTTAACCTACATAGAAACATAATCATACATTATCTCATCCAATGCTCCAATAAACATCTAATAAACCTCACACAAGACCCCCCCTACCTTTCCTCACAATCACAGGAGAACAGAAGAGAACCCACAATACATCCTCCACCTCGTCTTGCACTTCATTTTGATAATGATTACACATTTCCTGTTAACTCATGCTGTGGTCAATAACTTCTGTATTGCACAATGCCCAATTGCATAATACCATATGAAATATAACATAGCATATATATACTCAGCAAAAAAAGAAATGTCCTGTCACTCTCAACTGCTTTTATATTTTAAGCAAACTTAACATATGCAAATATTTGTATGAACATTAAAAGATTTAACAACTAAGACATAAACGGAACAATTTTCACAGACATGTGACTAACAGAAATGGAATAATGTGTCCCTGAACCAAGGGGGGGTCAAAATCAAAAATAGCCCTAAGTATCTGGTGTGGCCACCAGCTGTATTAAGTACTGCAGTGCATCTCCTCCTCATGTACTGCACCAGGCTGGCCAGTTCTTGCGGTTGTTGATGCCATTCTGTACCTGTCCAGCAGGTGTGATATTCGGATGTACCGATCCTATGCAGGTGATGTTACACGTGGTCTGCCACTGCAAGTACGATCAGCTGTGCTTCCTGTCTCCCTGTAGCGCTGGCTTAGGCGTCTCACAGTAGGGACATTGCAAAGTATTGCCCTGGCAACATCTGCTGTCCTCATGCTTCCTTGCACCATGCCTAAGGCACGTTCACGCAGATTAGCAGGAACCCTGGGCGTCTTTCTTTTAGTGTTTTTCAGAGTCAGTAGAAGTGTCTCTTTACTTTCCTAATTTTCTTATAACTGTGACCTTAATTGCCTACCGCCCTTAAGCTGTTATTGTCTTTTTGACCGTTCAACAGGTGCATGTTCATTAATTGTTTATGGTTCATTGAACAAGCATAGGAAACATTGTTTAAACCCTGTACAATGATCTCAAAAGTTATTTAGATTTTTACAAAGGTATCTTTAAAAAACAGTCACGACCAGTCGAACAACGAACGCCGTGCTTGAGCTATGTTCATGGTTACTGGCTCACGGTGTTCTTTGTTCGACTGGTCGTGACTGTTTTCCCAAGATGGCGCCCGCATGTATATGTGAACGGTATTGTCTTTATAAACTATATTTTTGTAAGTGTGGTGCTATTTTGAGCCTGGTTAGTGGTATAGAAATAGTGATTTCTTTTTACTTTCCTCGTGCCCCGACAGCTACAACTGGTCACATTCGATTAGCATGAAAACATATCCCAGAGAACGGTCGACTCGGTACACATGTTATTAACCCCTAGGATCATTTTGCGCCGAATTTCTCCTTTAATCCAGAATGGTTTGACACATATTGTGCCTTTAGAAAATATTACATTTGATTTGGATATTGCACTAGTCCATATTGGGATTTTGATAATTGCGATTAATTGGGCAGCCTTTATATCGTACGAACCCATTCATGAGAATGCGTTGAACAATGGCAGACATACACTGTGAAAATGTGAGCATTAGACAGAACCCAGAGAAGCCAAACTCCATGCGTGTTATGTGTCCTAATATGGGTTGTTGTGCTGCTCTCTTGGACCAGAGGCTGAACTTTTGGACTGTCTGTCTGTTTGAGCTTTGATATCAAAATCTGACTCATTTCATTTCAGAGCACAGAGCCAGAAAAACCATATTTCTGGAAATTTACCCAGAGTTCTGCCTGTTGACATGATTCGGGCATCCTGCAGGTCATTGTTTGTAGACAGCATTTTGCTATAAAAAGAGAGATTTTAAGATTGCAGTCGATTGTTGGAATCAATTATTTATCTTGTGACCTTTTGGCCAAAACAACTTTTTTTCTTTAAACAGCAACTGAATTAACTTGAGGAAATGAAAATAAATACTTGATTCCGCCTCTTTAAGTGTTTAAGTTGAAAAGAAATTGCCATCCAATAAAACCTATTAGTGTCTGCATCCCTCTGTGTGTCCTGGCTGGGCTCCAAACACGTAGCATCCCCTTCTGTTTGCAAAGTTCAAATTAAGTTGTGCTCAATAGGCTTTGCTCAATCCAAATCGATAGGAACAAGTCAAATAAACAAAACCACTCAACGCTGCACACAGCAGTGACTCACCTGAGTCAGGATGGTTGAATGTTATTTTTAATTTGAAAACAGCGGTTTGGCTGCTGAGTAAAATGTATTCGAGCAAAGGGAAACCGAGGAAAGTGATTTCCACAGCAGTAAGAAGATAGTGTAAGATACAGTGTTCGAACAAGCCACATGTGGCTTTAGAAAAGGTATCATTGATATATTGACATACTGACCTTATACTGGATTCAGACTGAAGTGACGAGAGCGTGCCTATGTTCCCTATGTTTCCCTGAAAATTAGGCCCTATGTTCCCACAGGCCTATGTTCCCACATTTCTAAGATTGTTTTCAAAATTAGGTCCTATGTTCCAACAGTTTCCACATTTTTAAGATTTCTTTCCAAAATTATATTCCCACATTTCCTTTTTCATAAATTTGTATCAGATTTTACCCCCAATTTCCACCGGCTGCAGAACGTCTGCGGATCCGCTCCGGAACGGCGGCGGAGTCAATAGGTTTCCATTAAAGTCAATGTGTGTATTACTGACTGCAGAACGTCTGCGTCCCTACTCCGTCCCAGCTCCGTCGGTCCGCAGCCCTCCGGAGCAGATACGCAGAGCTTCTATTTTTGCCAGACACTGGAGAGCTCCGCAGCAATTCAGCACAGGGCAGATAGTGCGGGACAGGAAGTCAAGCACAGGAACAAAATAAAACATCTGGTTAATTTTCAAAATAAAATACACATGCTCACGGCGGATCATATTTCCTTGCACTACACCTTGAAAACACAGCACACAGTTGTTTCCCCTCTACTCCTCTGGATGGAAACAAACTGTTGTTGGTTTTGTGGTTCTATTCTACCTGAATTCCTCGTGACTACAGCTGTCAGTCATGGCCGCAGCCGAGCCGCAACAAATCCGGACCTGGTGGGTATTGACGGACGGCGGAGCACAGAGCCGACACGCATTCGGTGGAAATCCCCAGTTATCCCCTTAACCCTAACCCTAACACATACCCTAAAAATGTTTGTGGGAGGATTGGGCTGAAATTGAAGGGAAATGTAGGAACACAAGACCTAATTTTGAAAATGTCTTAGAAATGTGGGAACATAGGGCTGTGGGAACATAGGGCCTAATTTTCAGTGAAAAAAAAATTCTTAGAAATGTGGGAACATAGGGCTGACCCTGAAGTGACAACTACCTGAAACACCAATTTACAATCTAAAATCTTTTAATCTAAAATTATGATCATCTTTTCCTTATTTTCTAATCCAATAGAGTGTCTGTGTGTTTCTGCACCATACAGCATTTGTGGAGAACTTATTGATTTAATCCTTTTTTCTTTTCTTTTTCTTTTTTTTTTAACTGGGGGACCAGTGAATTTAGACTCAGGAGCTAAACCGGTTTACGTCATCCCTGGGTTTAGGTCTATGTTAAGTCTTTACATGAATCCAACATATTATTAACCATCCACAGATACAGTTCATCCTAAGGATTCACTCTGCCACATGGATGTTTACCATTAAAACACAATTTATAAAATCCTGCCAACACTTTATTATTTCAATAGCTTAGTATTCTATCTTAAGGCACGTTATTGTAGGCCCAGTTTAAAATGCAATACAATTTAATAAAATTTGTATACAATATATGTAGGAAGTGAGGGAAATGGTGGCTTAAGAAGGATCTTAAGACGCTGTTCATCTCTTATCTCCCTCTATATCTCACTTTTGTAAATGTGTTTTTAAGATGTGCTTTTGGGCATATTTTATTGTGGTATTTTTCAGAAATAAAGGCATACAGTAGAATGGGTCAAATGTCTCGCTAAAGTGCAGGTTAATTACTGTTGCAGTGTGACTCGGAGGCTCCAGAATAACTTTGCAGAGAACACAACACTTCCCTGTATTTATTCTCAAAAGCTTATTGTGTTTTAACTTCTGAGTGAACTCTGGTGAAACTAACTGTGGACGTTCACACTCGGCGCTTGTCGAATCACATGGCGATTCATGATGGATTAATGATATTAATAATAATAAATCAGACTGAAAAACAGCTTCTATCCGAGAGCTGTAACCTCTGCTCGCCCCCAACTGCCACAGCTGACTGACTGCTGTGAGCAATTACCCCACCGACACACACACACACACACACACACACACACACACACTCTCTTTTTTTTTTTTTTAAGATTATTTTTTGGCCATTTTCAGCTTTTATTTTGATAGGACAGCTGAAGACATGCAAGGGGAGAGAGAGGGGGGAATGACATGCAGCAAAGGGCCGCAGGTCGGAGTCGAACCCAGGCCCGCTGCGTCGAGGAGTAAACCTCTATATATGGGCGCCTGCACTACCAACTGAGCTATCCGGGCGTCATTTTATCTTGTTTTTGTCGCCTGTCTTTGTTTAAATTCTTACTATTTACTTTACTTTTTTACTTGTGAATAAGTATGTTGCACACAGCTGAAGAGCTGTTTTTTTTAACAAATGGCCATTATGATGTAGTTACAGTATTTCGTCTTACTTTTGATCCGTTTATTGCAATTAAATTACAAAGCAACGCAAAATCTGTACCTCAAGTAGCGCTGGAAGCTGCTCTTGGAGAAGGCTGTGGGAGCCTCCAGATGATGTTATGAATCCAGACACCACTGCATTTGGTTTAGGCAATTTTTTCATTGTCGATTAATCTGTGTTTTACCGTATTGGTCCGCATATAAGATGGGTTTTTCCTGGAAATACGTCTGAAAAAGTGGGGTCGTCTTATATTTGGGGTCTAGACTGTTTTATGTTAATAGTTTTCTAAGAAGAATGACATCACATGTCAATCAGTCAGTCTGACATTTATTTCATTTGTAAAGAAGAACATCACTAGCCTGGTCCTACCACACTCTGGTACATTTCATTGGTCCAGAGAGTCTGGCCACTCTCCATTGACAAGTGTTAACTTCCTTGAAGGCGGGTACTGTGTTGAAGTTTAAAACTATTGGATCTGCCCAGAGCCACTCTGGATCTGCCATAACCAATCACTAATGTTGGTTGTGACTGTCACTGCCCGATGTGAGTCGAGTGCAGATGTGAGTCGCGCATGCTCAGATTTAAACTATTTACGGCATAATGTGTCATACTGACGTTTGTGAAATCTATAAAATAATAAACGTTTCTCTTTACATACAATAACAGAAGATGGTAATCATTTCAAAAACGTTGTAGCTATCTATGATGGTTTGGTTGCTAACGTTAGCTCAAAATACCATTCAAGTGACAGCCTTTGTTGTGTTTGATTAACTTTTAGCTAGCAGTCATTTCAAAAACTTTTTATCTATCTATGACTGTTTGATTGCTAACGTTAGCTCATAGACTGTGCGTTAGCTCAAAAAGCCGTTAGCATCTTGTAGGCTACTTGTCGCAAAGTGACGCATGCGCGACTCACATCTGCACTCGACTCACATCGGGCAGTGACACCGTGACGTCGGCTTAGCATCGCTAGCGTTAGCCTTAGCCAACTCCTTCACCACTAACGGAGCGAGCTGGAAAATCTAACTTTTCCCGAACCCCGTGGAGAGGAGGGCCACAACATCATGGCCACCAACAAAACTCTTGAGATTGTTGTTGCTCGGGCTTTAACTTCTGGATATTCGGCAGTGTTGCCACAACGGACCGAATGGTTTCGCTCGCATCTTCCTCCGCCGCCATTACGGAACTACAACTCAAACTAGAGCATGACCTCAACGTCATCGTTCTCAGCCACTCCCTGTTCGCTGATTGGACCGGTAAAGATTTGAATATACCGCAAACCCAGACGTAGTACTGAAGGAAAATGAAAATTGAGCGGAAGTACGTAGGAGGGGGGAGCCAAGCTAGAACATCACATGGATTTTCTGCATTTTTTGCTTTGGTCAGATGGATATGATGTAGTCACCATCAGCGGTACCATATAAAGAGAAAATAATTAGGCAAATCATGGGTAAAAAAAATTATTTTAAATATTCATGCAAGGGAAAAGAATCGATTTTAATACATACAAACCTGTTTCCCACCCCTAGTCCCAAACCAAACTGAAGGTGTAACCGTTCTCCTCCTGTCTGTGCTTTCTGTGCAGGAGCAGCTCAGAGCGGCGTAAGGAGAAGTCCCGGGACGCCGCGCGCTGCCGGCGCAGCAAGGAGACGGAGGTTTTCTACGAGCTGGCGCACCAGCTGCCTTTACCCCACAGCACCAGCTCCCACCTGGACAAGGCCTCCATCATGAGGCTGGCCATCAGCTTCCTGCGCACGCGCAAGG